>NW_016908664.1:1394492-1610313 GCF_001483705.2 Eufriesea mexicana | reverse complement strand
GTGGCGCCAGTTTCATTCTCCCAATACCTTCTTTTTCCTCGTCCGATGCGTCTTCATTATCCGTCTCTTTCGTCGATCGCTGTCTTCTTTTCCCTTTCTTCTCATTTTCCTCTCCCCTTTCCTTTTTTCCTTCTTCCGCCTCTTCCCTCGAGTCTGCACCATGGATTACGTTACGTTGGATGACCGAGTATATCGATTGTCACCTATCCGCTAGGCTAAGTGAAATTCGAAGCAGGCTTATTATTCGATGACATCGCGAATCCTTGTAACCCTAAACGTGCTCCTGGCAAGTCATTAACACGTTGGACGCCACGTGGAGCACAGAGGGTACGCCATTTGCACCTCTAGTTTACCCAACGCGTGCCATATGACTGGAAAGGAAGGTAGAAATCGGAAGAAAACGAGCTCGACTTGCCACCATATCGTCATCGAAGAACGATACTACATCTATTCTAGGATTCCCTCGTTCGAATTTTCCATCGCGACGGATGTGCATATGTAGGAGTAACAGAGAAGAATGGGACCCTTATTCGCCTCCCCCTCGCGCGAGGTCGACAGAGGGTGGCGTTCGTTATCTTATGGTCGTCTAATCACTCGGACATTCCCTCCACGATGGGATCGTGGCTCGTTGGCCGATTCTACTCTGTCCTTTGCCGTGTGCCGACGCGCGGTGTGAGTTCTCATCTCGTCCCGGGGTTGTTTCGTCTGTCCGTGAAATTTATGCGTATTGGCGGGCGAGAAGACGGTATAAGTGTGTCCATCGCGTGGGTTAGGCTAAATCGGTTACGCTGAATCAACACACAGCAGAAGAGACAGCCCCGAGTACACGGGGACTCGTCTAGACGCACAAATCGCTGCCAGCCAGACGCCACGAGCATTGTTGTAAAGACCACCCGCTTTTTTGGAAGCTATAATTAAATAACGAACGATAATCGGCCAATGTCTGTCACTTGTTCCGTGCAATCGGTGCAGGGATTATTTACCAGAATCACCGGCTTACTAGTCGAGAAGCCCTTGCACCGCGACTCGAGTACGCTTCCAGCACCACCTGCCAAAATCGTTTGGGCCGAGTGTGGTCGCTGCCTGTCCTGTAATCCATCTTACCAGGTTGTCGTGCAAAGTTTGTCGCATCAGTTGGATCAGTATGTCTGGAGTGTCGCCCATTATTCGTTCCCATTCGACGTAGTCGGAGAGGAGCTGTAGGTCCTTTGGCGTCCCGGGCTGCTGGCTCATCAGAGTTGACAGACTCTAGGCTCGTACGATCGGTTCTCGCGTGAAACGGTTGTCGATGCAGGGTGAAACGGCTTAGGACGTGGAACGCGAGGGATGAATGAATCGCGATTACTACGAATTACATGGACGGTAGACGAAGCCACTCTGAATCGAGGAAGCTCGTACGTCTGACCGGCACAGCGGCTAAATTATTGGCTGTGAAACGAAGAGCGATGAACCGGTCGCTTGGCAGAGGTTCTGAAACACGGGTATCCGAGTTTCGAAGCCAACGAGCTTGGCGGTAGTCGACGACAGTATCCGGTCTTTTCGAATCGCGCAATTAGACAGGCTTTTGGTGGAACTAGGCTCTGCGTGAACCGGCCAGCTGTATCGGACACGATGCATGTCGCGTGGCTGATGTGACCTATGTTCGTCAGTGTGCAGCATATTCTAATCGCCTAGTTTCGCTTGCAAACGACGCATCTTTCTTATCGTTTCTCGATAACAATTTCGTAATTGAAGCTAATCGAGAGACGAAACTTTTGCGAACATATCGTCTCTCTTGTCTAGATATAAAAATATCCAATTATATGTAATGGAAATAGAGAAATCGTTTGGCATAAGATAGCGACACGATAATTCTTTTATAACACAGGGTAGTTTAAAGAAGCTACGCAAAAATTGCAACGGATGATGATCAACGCTGGGTAGATGATCATCTCATCTTCGATTTAACGCATAATCTCTGAAAATCGTAAACAATACTCGGAATAAATTCTAAAAGATATCGTCAACGTTATCGATTCGTCGAGGACTTTCGATTTCACTCGACGTCAAGGGTACCGGCGTTTAATCGAGAATTAGATCTCCATTCATCTCTTCTCGATCACCTAGAATCGTCCTATTTATAGTCTATTGTATTTCACGCCGGTATCAGTCGATCCTTTTCTTCCTCCTCGCTCCGTTTAATCGACACCTCGGCCTAACGATTATGCTTACCATTACGTGGTTTCAATTAAACATGAATCGTCTAGACGAGCTTGGAATTTGTTTATGACATCGATGATACGCGATACGTCGTACACGTAGCTGCGCATAAGCCGAAAACGTCACGATGACCCAATCAATTATTCGCCATCAATAGGGTACCAATAATATCGAATTATCATTTTATTTTTCTCGCTGGACAGGCACGCGGACCAACGCCTGCCTTCGTCGCTTTTTCCACGAATTCGTTGCAACTTCCACGACTTCGTGCACTCCATATACGCACGCTTACACAGCCACGCACAATGTTCGTAATTATGAATGGCTACAATTGTGTCATGCACAGTTTGTTATTGACTTCGCTGGAAGTATGTAATCTAATTTTGCGTCAGCGGTACTGAATATTCTTAACGCATTGTCTAGGTCAGAAATCACATAGTTCATCACAAGCATCGACGTATATGTTTATGTATCCGAGTAAACAGGGCTTTATCACATTATGATCCCGTGCTAATGGATTTACAATCGTCGATTTCAGTTCAGTGAACCATGATTATGCGACTTTGATCTTATTTCGGTTATCCACGACCATCGTCGATCATTCGCGAATTCTCTTGACATCGTCCGGATGGACTGGGGATCGTCGGAATCGGTAGCATGCCGCGCAATAAATCGTTCTAGAAAGCATCACCGCGATTTCCCACGCTGGTTGCTTCTGATCAACCAAATTGCGGTTGTAAACGCGCAATAAAGCAATGTGCTACGTATCGATTGATCGCTGGAAATTGGAGCGAAACCGCAGTACAGGTGCGCGCGATGATCCATCAATCTGATGCTAGTCAGATCGATTTTCATACATCCTGAAGAAAATGACGTAACTCGTTGCTCGCTACAGGTGTACGCTCGCGCGCGCACGCAAGCCTTGATACGTGAATCGAAGACGCATTTTACCGTTAAAAGCTGCCAATTTACTACGTCGAATTCCAGCTGCGTTCTACTCGCCACGCACTTCGTGCCAACTATACGCCAGGTGCGTGATTCCTCCTCCAATCACCTCGCCTTAATCACCCCGCGTAACTACCAGCCCGTTGACAAGCAAATTACCCAGGATTTTTACCCATCCGCGAAACTTCACCGTGGTCCGTGCTACGCGATCGTGAAAGCTTCGACGAATTATGCAAATGATCCTTTTACGCGAGTCGGACGGCAGCGCGTAATAAATCGTGGCGGAATGCCAAGGGGACGACGAGAGATCGTTGATGGACGCGATCTCTGCAGAGTGAAATTGCATCTCCTGTTCGCTAGACTAATTTCTTTCTAATAAATCGGCGACTGCCACGACCAACGATTTCACATTAACGCGTGACGTACGACCGACATCGAACAGATTGGCAACAGATGTTCACACGTGAAATACTCTCTATACGGAGATCACCGCGAACGACTTCAATAAGGATCAATCGATTGCTATTGGGTTAACGGCTTGGCAGCGCAAAATTGCTAGATCGAATCTCCCTTTGCTAGCGATCCTACGAATCGCGAGCGCGACCTGTCAATTCCGACGATCCTTACCTGATCTACTCTTTCCTCCTTCTATCTGCGAATCCTTTTGAAATAAATCGGTGACATGCAACCAACCAAGTTAATATCTCATTGGAACCGCTGAGGAATTTTTGAATCACCATTAGCCTCGATCGCTGTGGCTAATCAAGAGTAATTCTCATGAAAAATGATCGAGGATCAAGTACGATCGATGTCGTTAGATCCTCGAATTGTTTAGTATCCGTTGATCTCGCTTGATCTCGGTAGAAAATTCGGAGATGATTTTGCATTAAATCACAGGTGGATCGAACGCGGTCATAGGCGTGGGTGTCTGTCGTTATCATTGTCGCACGTTCGTTCCTCCGATTTCTGAGAAACCTGGCCTAAATACGAGAGGGCCTAAAAACGCCTAAAAATAGTTTCATAAGACGGTTGCGTCTGGGGATTCTGGATGTTATAAATCTGTTCGCTTCTTCCCTTTCTCCTCGCGGTTTTCTCTTTCGCGGCCTCTTCTAACGAGAATCGAATTTATAGGTGGCGAAACATCGAACCGTGTTTCCCTTTGCCACCGTTCCGCCTTTCCTCTTTTCCATCCTACTTCATCATCGCTACTTAACCCATTCCGTGGACGATCGATGATCCACGCTAGTGGTCTTCTTCCATCGACCAAACAAAGATACTCTTCCTCCTATCGTAACTTAGACACTCACTCGATGAGACTAATCTTCTTCATCGATTGAGTGCTCCTATTTGATCGAAAAGAAATAAAACAGAAAAAAAGGAAAAAGAAAAATGAAAGATTTAATCGTCTTAGTTTTACTGGGGTCTAAACATCTAAAGATCGATCGTAGAGACTGATTCTTCGATTGCTCGCGACATGGTCCAACGAGGATCAGACGAATCGGACATGGGGAAACAACGTGGTTTCTTCGCGACCCACGTCGAGTACGAGGAACCCAGAATTTCGTAAGCCGGCCCAGACAGTGTGTGATTAGTATAGAGTGAGTAAGCGATACTAATTTCGTCGATCGACCAGACGTTGGACTTCACGGTTCATTCTAATCTTCTACGCAGCCAGTTCCATTCGGCAGGGAATCTACGCACTTGGCGTTATATCGAGAACGCAAGAATTGTCCACACACGCAATGTACACACATACGTATAAATATATCTGTATACATTTTGACGCCCACTTTGACGGCTTTTTCGCTCGCTTGAAAAATCGCGGGAAGAAAAAAATGTGGCCGCTGCAACACGATCTCTGAACCATGTTGAGATTGATCGTCGATTCTTTTGATCCGACCGGGCAAGGTCTTGCGTACGCTGATAGAAGTAATTAGAGGATTTCTCGTTTCTCGAGCTCGAAGGAAATTCTCTCTGCTAATCGTCAATAATCCCGATTGCGAGTCTTGAAGTTCGAGGAAGCCTTTTTTTCCAAGCAAAAGGATAGAGAATAAGCCAGATGGGAATAAGCCAGGCTGATGTTGGTTCCTACCAGCAGAGGGTCCGCGCAACGATTGTTCAACGTTCGCCTGGTCTCGCTAGAGGTTATGTTACACGGGCAGGGCGTCACGGTTTTTACAGCCGATTTCGAGCGACTAGTAAGCCAAAACCGACAGCGAAATAAAAGGAAGCGAGAAATTCGTTCGTGGCCCATGGCCAATCTGAATTGTAGTCGCGCTGACACTTTTTGCAGCAGGCTTGATTTACGACGCGACGTCAAGCCGAAAAGGGCCCCGCGGCCTTATCAACGCTATAGTTCGTACTTTCTTTCAGCGTCGTAAAAAAGTAAATTGCAAAGCGACGGTGCATAGTCCAGTGCCGCGATTCCTGGCGGCTTAACGATCGAGGAACCATCGATTATCGATGCAAATCCATCGGCACGCTGCGAATTGCCTCTCTGTAATTTTGCCACGCGCGAAGAAGGAAACATTCCCAGCCGCTTTAGAACTATTGTTCAAAGCACGGCTGCAAGTTATTCTCGCGTCCAGAGTGTTCGTCCAAAGGTTCATTTTTACCGTGCAATCAATTTCTTCTTGGACCCTTCTTGGAAGTCCACGATCGGAGTAAGTCATTTCGCGGTTCGTCTCGCGGAGCCTTGAGGATTGGCTGCTTGTTCAGGGCTAATTTGTAACTCCGGCTACGTGCTTTTCTTCAAAGAACGGATCGTGAAAGTGACCGTGGTAGAATTAATGATCGGGCCGTCGCTTGTTCGTATCTGTCAGTAGAATTAGCGCAGCTGGCTGCGCGTGGAATGACATATGCAACCTCGAGGCCGTAATCGTTCGAAATAGGAACTGTTCTAGGCGTCGTAGACTGCCTGCCGCCATAGTTACAGATAGATGGAATCGTGCGTTATGAGAGAGCTCTTTCCACGGCAATCGAACCGTGAATTCGCACTCGCCAACCATCCACGCGATTTCGTCCCGTCGTAAATTAGACGCTGATATTTTCGACCAGTTCGTCCAACGATGTCGCACCGTTTCGACACTTTTCCCTAACCCCGCAGGGCAAGTCGAGGGATAAAAGAGTTAATCGCGTCGTTGACGCACGATTCGGAAGTAAATAAAATGCGCGAACACGGCGGAGGAGTGCATCAATGGCGTCGGCTGATTAATGCACGTTTGTCCCAATGCGTATGATCGATACTTTGTCAAACAACGGGTTTTATCAGGCAAACCAGGCAAGCACGTACGACCAATCAGACCACGTTCGTTCTTATCACTGCTATCTTGGTCGAGCCAATCCACGACTGGTGATCGACAGCGGCCGAGCATTTTCATGTTTTCGAGCCAATGAATAAGAAGAAGACGGCTGTAGAACCGCGATGGCTGGCCGTGCCTTCCACTTTTCGATATTCACTCGATTTTTTCCCATCGATTCGCGACAGATCATCGAAACGAGTCACGATTTATCAAACTAGCCGAAAATCCTGACAAATCTCCGTTTCTTCTTTTACTCGATTTTTCGGCGTTACTCGCGTGTAACTTGCTCGACGATCGGTTCGGCTGCTTCGACCAGTCGAGAATATAGGAATTCGTGGAAGGGGGGTAGCTAATTAATTTTTAACGAACTCGTAATGGAACATCGCGTTCCCGATGACTGGTGTTTATTCTGGTATTTCAAGAAGCTTCTCACGCGACGACGTGTTTTCTGCCTTTTATCTTGGCGGAGCGCGTAAATAAATGCTAGTAACGAAAAGTGGAGCATTCACATGGAAGATAGAAAAATTCGTGATAAATTAGTTTGGACATTCGTCCACGAATGTGTGTGAACCCACACTGATAACTATACCGCGATAGGGTATTGACCCGTTTGGATTAATTTACGCAACTTAGCGAGAGAGCAACGCGTAAATTATGCGTACACTATGCATACGCGGTTCTTTCGATTAGTCGAGATTTATCAAGCTGCTGTTCATGAATTGCGCCGTAATTTTAATCATTTTCACAACAAATAATACGTTGCGTAAGTTTCTTCTACGATGCTTGTCAAATATTTTCTTCCACTTCTTTGCAAAGTGGCGCAAAGAATTCTAAGATCGCTGTAAAATCGCCGCATTCGCGGAAACATCGATTCTTTTTCCAATTTCTTTCCCCTCTTTTTTCCAGTTGCATAATAAAATGCGACGCGAAGTCACGAGGGTAAGGAATATTAAATAAAACGCATGTATTTGCATAATCACTGCTTTATGACGTAAAATTTGTGTACAATATGATACATGAATTAGACTGTTTACAATTTTATTGCAATGGCGCGCAACAGGGGAACGATATTATCTGTTTAACTTCTCTATAGACGTACATGTAATATTCTAACGATATTTCACAATTAGGCAGTAAGTGGTGACGATTTTATAGTAATGTATAGCAATTCATAACGCTAAAACGTAGAAAATTCTCTGATTAGAAAACCATAAATTTAGAATAACATCGTGGTGGTAGTTTCTTTAGCGAAGACATTCTCATCGTTGGAAGACGATTCTCGTTCGTATGTATGTATGTATGTATGTATGTATGTAAATAGAAACAATCCGTTTGCCGACCTCTTCTTATTATTCGTTCGGCAATTGTACGTACAAAATATGTGGAAAATAAAATGGAGAAACTAAGTACAAAGTACAAGTACTAGCATGAGATTGATCTTCCGTTCGAATAGGATTTTTCAATATAGAAAAATTCGAAGAATAAAATGATTCGCAACAAAGTATAGTAAATACGCGAAGTAGAAAGATTTTTTCTTAAAAATTACTTTGCGTTGTAAAAATAGCGAGTAACAAAATACCACCGTATCGTAGATCAAAAGATAGATCAGAGACGAGTTTACTGTTGCTAATCATTCGTGCAACAATGAGTATCTCATTTTGTTAGAATTATGCTTACGTCATCGTAGTCGTGTTTACTTAATTAAACAAGATTCTTATATCAAATATCGAATACCAGATTCGAAGAACAAACTATGGTAATATATCAAATAAAAAAATATATCAAATCTGAAAAATCATGGAGTGATAGAGTTTTCGTAAAAATCTCGTTGAAACAAATTTTATAGAGGTGTTAATGGTCACGGCTTTGTACCATTGTATCGTAACTATCGATAGAGCCTCTCTACATAAACGATATTCGTTAACAATGATTAGTATTTTCTTTTATTCTCATCTAAATTCTTTCTTCTATTACGTACAATTATACTAAAAATCATGCATTATCCTATAAATTTCTCATAAATACTGTTCAACGTAGTTAGTATAGTATTAAAATATGCACAAAAGGAAGCATAACTTATTCGTTGTTCGGATGACGAAACGAAAGTTAATTAATTCGTCTTTAATACTTAAAAATGCAATAAGAAAAAATAAAATGAATCAGTTATCAAAGAAAAAAAGAATAGAAAAATTCTAAATATAAAGATTCTTGTGTGTTTCGTTGAAATATATATCTCTCGATTGTTATTTCTAAATGATCCGTGAAAATAAAATATTTTTTTCATGAATTAACGTCAAATAGTCGTCAGACTCAGAAGTTTGTATGTACAAACGATTAATTTTTGGCAACAAATTCGATATATATATATATATATATATATATATAATATATATTATACGGAACTATATCAAATCATTGTTAGTCTATTTTGGTAATCTATTAGGTGTAGTATACAGCTATTTATAAATGTAACTATTACATAAACTACATAATTCTATGTATCTATAATGTCACAAATCGACGCTAATTATATAGCATCGAAACTGCTACTTTTAATTAACAAAAAAGAAATAAAAAGGAAAGAAAAAAAAAAAAGAAACAGTTGTATAGTACCAGTTGTATATACACTACTGGTAATATTAAGTATATAAAAACAGATATATGTATAAAATTGTTGTTCCAAGGATATCTCGCTAGACCATACTATATCGAAAACGTGTCGACTATTAATAAAGTTGTCATACTACAGAGTTTACAGCTACTTTGTCACGTTTCTCGTATCACATAAACGATATAGAAATATCTACTAATAATAATTTACACTTTGCTATAGGTATTTGCAAAAGTTTTCAAATTCCAGGCTGCATTTATGTTATATGGTATCTGTGTGAACTTTTATCAATCTGTAAGATTTTCTTTAAAATATATATGTAGCGCACACGAGACAAGTATCATCGCGACTTCTTTTCAGTAAATTTAACAGGAAACTAGGAAGAAAGGTATACAAAAAGACCGACATCTTAACATTTTATCACTGGACTGCGTAAATTTCGCGTGTAAGCAAAATATAATTTCTTCTTTCTTTTTTTCGCAAAACATGTGAAAGTCCTTTAGCTTTGTTTTTTTTTCTTCTTTTTTTATGATAAGAATACAAAATGCTAATGAATTTCAATGAACTTTTGTTGCATAGAGATCAAAGTGTAAAAAGATACAACTTCCACGATGCATTTTTCGTTTCGTTTCAATCCTTATACCGTAAAGCCTCGGACTTCGTTCTTCATACTTACTCGTTACTCATTAATCAATTTTATTACCCTGCAAGGAACTGAAAGACGACATTTTCGATGTACCATACTCCTTCTTCTCCTTCCGCTGTAACTTGCTTTTTAAATTTTGCAAATAAACTTTGCAACTTCTTAAACCTCATTCAGGCGGCTGCGACGCGTTGTTACTTTCATTTCGTCGCTGCAGCCGTTCTGGATGAGAACAAGCCATTTGGCTAAAGTCACGAACGACGTCGTTGAATGTTTCATCACCGCTAATTCCAATCTCCGAGTCTCTCATTTCTTCGTTTAGGAGACCAAGTCTTAATCTGAAACACACGCGTCAACGCAATATAGTATAATTACTTAATAAAATAAATCCACATTGTACTTACAATGTAACAATGTCCGCATTGGCTTCTTTCACAGCTATGGACAAAGGGTTAACACCACTCTCATCCTGGATGTGTTGATCAGCACGGTGTTTTAATAACAAGCACACTTGGGCAGTATGACCTAAATATTTCAAATAAATAACCAAGTTTAACATGAATTTCTTTACTTTTAATAAGAGGTAAAATTGATTAGAAACGTTAAGAAAATGCCTGCCTAATTCTGTAGCCAAGTACAATGGTGTTTTCCCATAACCATCTTGGCAATTGATACGTGCTCCATTTAGGATGAGATATTCGCAAGACATCACCGAACCCTGTATTCGAGAGAAATGAATTATCAATGAATTTAAACAATGGCTTTCATACTTACGCTTATAATCGCCTGATGCAGAGCGTTTCTTCCTCTGTCATTAACGTTTGTCCATGATTTATCAGCACCAGCTGCTAAAGCTGCACACATTACAGGCAGATTGTGTGCTGCGGCAGCTTTATAAAGCAGCATCTCAGGATGTAGGTTCTCGATATCTTCTTCATCCGTGAACTCTTCATCCTCCCCGGCAGTTGAATCTTGATCGGAACTTAACTCTAAGCTATTATCGATCGTTGGCTTTGGTAAGTCGCATCCGAACATCAACACGTCGGATTCTACTTTACACTGTTTCTCTGTGCCAGTATCTTTATTCTCGAATGTATTTTTCCCATCAGAATTCTCTGTGCTTAAGGACACTTCGCTTTTCGTCGATAGACTATTTTCCGAATTGCTCATAGTGATCGTATTGTCTTTGATTTCAGGACTAAGAAGTTTATCTTCATTCTTAACGTTCGATTCCGTATTGCTATTAACAGTCTTGGTGTTACTTTCGTTTGCATCGCTTCGAGGTCGTGCCAAGATTTTCCCATACAGGGTAGATTCATTCTTCAGATCTATATTCGTGCTATCGTCAGAGCTTAAGGAACTTCTTTCAGCTTTCTTTGCTTTGTCGACAGAGCTTAAACTTTCGATTGACGTATGCTTGCTGTCATCCGAGCTCGTCGAATGATGACCCTCTTTCACAGATGATAGCGTCGTTGTTTTGTTACGATTAATACTATCGATTTTGTCGCAACTCCTTGGTCGACGACGCAATTTGCGGACGCTCCATTTGCGAAAGTGCATTTTATCGCGACTCGCGTGTTGTCCAGAGATCATGTTGCTTAAAGGCTTCACGAATTTACGATCTACGTATTTTGTTCTTATCCAAGCTTCGCGTATGTTACTGTGGAAGAACAAAACACGGTCGATTAAATATTTCAGCCAGATTCATTATTTTTGAAGCAGAGATTAATTCCGTTTAATAACAGTGTTTTACCTACCCGTTGCATTTTGGAGTAGCTCTAATAATATCAGAAGGAATTGGCAGAGCTTCATAAACATTGTTCACTACAGTATTTCCGAGCTCTGCCATTACTTTTAGTATCTCCGGTTCCCAATCGTCTAAAGTTAAGGAACGAACTTTGCTGTAATGAACACCTAAACTTCTATGCACCCCAGAGCACTCTGAAGAAAAGAGGTTTTTTAAAAGAACGTCGAGATTTCATTTTTTACACTCGGAAAAAATATGGTTTACCTATACAGAGTGTAATTCCAAGGTTGATACTAGCCCACCTTGGATCATCACCGCCACAATCACAGCAAGTATTATTTCCAGCAATCTTTAGTAGTTGCTCCCAGACTCTATATAGAACAAACCAAAGCACAATGTGTTTTACATTTCATCCAAATTCAATTACTTGATTAAGATTATTTTTGATGAATACCTTGACTTAGGCTTTGTCTGTTGCCTGCTTGATCCTCTAAGATTCTGTGATTGTGATTCCCGTATACTAACTATAGTACCAGCACCCATACCTCTCTGAATAGCAGCACCAATTGCTTGTTGCATGGCAGTTACCCATGCTAAATAAGCTTCTTCGCTATCAGCTTGTAATATGTGGCTCCTATAAATTAAATAACACATATATTAAAATATCCATTGCTACATCGAGTTTTATCATTATCATTGTTAACTGCTTACTTAGTAGGACTTAATACTTCGAAACAATTTCTTCTATCACAGTCAACTACTGGTTTTACAGTACAAAGACGAAGATCTTCTTCCATAATTGTGTAATCATTGTCACCAGTTCTCTTCCTATATACCAACTGGTGGTCTCTTAAGCAAAACCACCTCCTATTCCAAGTCTTAAAAGCATTGCTAGTACGTTTGAAGAGGTAGCCTTCCATTTTAGGATTACCAGGTATCGGCGAAGGTATTAAGTCTCTATTTGTTACGTAAATATGCCGATTTTCCATTTCCTTCTCAAGTTTCACCGAATCAGCTCTCATTTTAATTAAGTTCTCGCCCAGATCTTTTAAAAATGGATCCAAATCTTGTGCCAAATCGCTACCTTGATGGTAATAAGTGATGCACGCGTTCATATAATTAAGTAGGGTACCCAATATTTCGTGTCGCTTGCGTGATTGTATCATCGTTAAGGAATGAATATAATCCAAAGCCGTATGCCGGAAACAGGATCTCGTTGCTGATAAAATGTTAGAAGTTTCTTCATACTCTGTAGGTCTGGACTTTGGAACTTGGGAATTTCTGTTTAATGCTATATCTAAGTCTGTGGAAATTTTTTCGAAGTAATGACGAGATTCTTTCACCCTTTTGATATCACTGTTAAAATATCAGGAGTATTACATACATATAAATGTATAAACGTTCGCACGAAATATGCTGAATAATTATATATATATATATATTACCTCTTAATGAAAGAATTAAGATCTTTTATTACAGTTCTAGATGCTTGATCTAATAAAATAGTATGAAACTTGTTCATTTCTTGCAAAGCATGTATTAATTTGTTCAGTAAGGCCATTATCTCTGAGTCATCGTTAAAGTACAGAGATAATTCCCAAAGACTATTGGCAAATTGGCTGTAAAAAAAAATTTGTAGTTTTTAATATCTTCTGCAATAATGTAAAAATATATAAATAGTTTTTATTACAATTATCATTAGGAATAATTTATTACGCATATAAAAAAATTTATAAAATAATGAAGAGGAATGTTTGTTGGTTAAAAATATTTTTTATTTCAACATAATATAAGGAGTCAATGGAAAATGAATAATCCCTCAGCTGCAAGTGTTTTATCTGTATCATTTCTCATGTGTTAAATTGGGTACCATATGCATGAGTCATTCTCAACAGAGCTGTAATTCATGTGTTTCCTGACTCCACTCTATTGCTTGGAATCTCCCTCTTCCGTTTTATCATTAAACACATTTGATTTGAAATGATTAATGTCTTTTCCATAAGATATTTTATTCAACCAATGAAACATTTATAACTCTGTTATACATGTGCTTCAACTATGAATTCCATTTCAGGGAAAATTTTACTTCATCTAGTAATTACATATAATTCATTATACATGTCAAGACATACCTTTGTTGTCCTACAAAAAGTTTCCCAGTGTCAATCATCTGGTTACAATTTTTTAACACCTGCAAAGGATTTTTTAAAATGCTTTAAAACTTGGATTATCATAACTGTTCATTAATGAACATAACATCACTTATGTAACATATTCTACCATAATGTAGCTAGTCATATACAAAAGTGCAATTGTTTGACAGTCAGAATTTTTATAATTATATGCATTCAGCAATTGTTTAATGTCAATAATTTCTGTTCGAATAACAGGAAATAACATAACCCTTTTACATTACTGTAATATTAGGTGTCTGAGAACTTTCATATTTCTGCCACTTTTGACAAATTTTCATAAAACGAATATCAATACCTTGTCTAATTTTTGTTCGAGCAGATCAACGTTTGCCTCTACTTCCTCGATGCAGGATCTGCAAATACGAAACGGATATTCACAAAATACCATCTTTTTATTAATCAATGCATTATCAATGTGGTGCAGGGAATATAATTGCAGTGATGCGTGCAGCGTGCGACACAGTAGTGCACGAGAAGCAAACAAAGTGCGATGCGTTAGAAGGGTCTTTTAACTGATTCTTACCGAAACTTTGGCGTGTCTCGCAAACATTCCTCGAATTCGATTAAAGGCTTCATTTTGTACTATCCGTTGCCCGGAATTTTCAAGCGCAGTATCGTCCGACGAACTGCAATCTTGAAATTTTTCCGTTCACTATTTCCCATCAAACGGCACGATCATTTGGAAAGACTATTAACATAAACCGTTCGCATTCGCGGAGAACAACACATTCCCCTCTCTTCTGTCAAACAGAATATAACACGTTGAAGTTATACAAGGCTCGGGACACTGTTTGCCAGTGCCGACAACATTCGCGTGAACCTAGAACGAACGAGAACTTCACAAAGAACGTATTGATTCTCGCGAAATATGTTTCGCGAAGTGTTTTCTTTTGATGGTTCTTTTGTATGATATTTTATCACCGTCCTCTATTCCGTTCGCCTTTTTCGTAGAACAATATACATCGTCATCTGGTGAAAGTTCCGTTCCCTTCCTCGTGGTAAGACTTACACGGTTGTATTTGAATACTCGTACACATCCGAAGCATATTCAGTAGAAAAAGCAATTTGATATTTGTAAACATCGGAGAAAGTAAGTTGTTCTTATGTACCAAACGCGTGTCTCGTGTCAACTTCTTTGGTTAATTAGTTCTTTATTTCTGATAATAATATCGGCAGAAAGAGTATTCGGGATAGGAATGGTTTCTAACCTATAATATGTTTCAACATTTTAATGCAAACAAATTGTAACGTTACAAATACGCGTGTTATTGCAATGGGTTTTCCTTGATGGATGATGAGGTTAGAAGATTTATCGAACGTTGACATGCTCATTTGCTGCAACGATTAATGTTTATTTAACAGGTTCAATATGACTGGTGCAACTACTACAGAAAAGTCAGCTAGTAATCCTTTGGAGCAGTTTGTATTGCTCGCGAAAACTGCCAAAGGAGCAGCTGCAATCGAGCTTATTAAGCAAGCAGTAGAGACACCAGGTGTCAATGTGTTCGGAGAGCTACTGGATATGCCAAATATTAAAGAATTAGAAAACGGGCCATATGTTCAGTACTGGAATACTCTGAATTTATTTGCATATGGCACGTACAAAGAATATTTAGAGAACAAAGACAAGGTTCTAGAATTAACTTCTACTCAAAAGAAAAAGCTGCAACATCTAACAATCGTAACACTAGCCACAAAGTCCAAATGCATACCGTATTCTGTATTGTTGGAAGAATTAGATATAAAGAATGTTAGAGATTTAGAGGATTTAATAATAGAGGCTATTTATGCAGATATAATACATGGCAAACTGGATCAAAAGAATTCACAGTTAGAAGTAGATTATGCTGGTTTAGGTCGTGACGTTAGGCCTGGAGATACTGGTGTAGTGGCTGAAACATTAGCTGCTTGGAGTCAGGCTTGTGATACCGTGTTAGCATGTATCGAGGAACAAGTTACAAGAGCGAGTGTAGAAAAACAGAAGGCCACTTATCACAAAGAAAGAGTACAGAGAGACGTAAGTAATGTCTGTTTAATCGACAATGTTGAAACATATAGACATTTATACTGGGATATTTAATCGTTTTGCTGCTAGATTGCTAATATTAAGAAATCTCTTGCTGCACAAGCTGGGGGTGGAGGTGTGCAGGAAGCTGACATGGCTGCAGGTAGTTCAGGATCAGGAGGAAGCGAATCAAGCAGAGAAGCTTTATCAGCTCCACCAGATGCAAAGAAGAAACAACAGAAGGTCAAAGGTATTAAAGGCAGTGGTAAGTTCTGGAAGGGAATTCACTAATTTTTTACCATATGAAATGTATTTCATCGATGACAGGATTGTAGTATATTACTTGTAATCTGCATTGATATCCTTGCAATCCTATGTAAACTGCGATAAATGATGACTAATGCAATTACGAAGCACCATCATAGCGAACACAGGGAAAGTTCATTGCCAAGTCCTGGTATATCATACAGATTCCACAGGGATTGCATTTTCATTCGTTTGGAGAGAAAATCTTGTATATATGTGTAACGAAATATAGCATTATGAATCATCTTGTTACATTTGTTTAATAATAGCATTTGTTTATATGAAAATTTTGTTATATCAAAGGTGCAAAGTTTTTCCAAATTATCGTTTCTGTTCGTACGCTAGTCAGAAACGAAGGAAAGTGGGATGGGATAATATATATTAACAAATTTATTAATATTTATTCTATTTAAGATTATAACTCGAACTAACAGATGCATGGTGATATTAAGATAGCTTAGATCTCTTAGATGGAAGGAAATTTATAAATGCATTTGTATGTCGTATTCGGTTTTAGGTTTGGAGCCGGTGTTATTATTAAATTTCACACTTCTCTCATTAACATCTTTGCAAAACTTTGTGTTAGGAATGTTAGGAAAGTTATCCAGTCATGATTATTATTAAATAACATACGAACTCTCGATCGTAAACGTAGATTCTCTACTTCACTGCACAGTAGATTAGTCATGCCTAAGGAAAACGATTTATCAAAGAGAACGCATTCGAACTTTATCGAGTAATGAGTCGTTGTAGACACGTGCTCGCGTCGAGCTTAATATCGAATCAATATTTATTGTCAGCGATCCGAAGCAGACAAATGTAAATGGTGAACAAAGCCGTGCCACGAACATGGTAAACACACATTGTGATCATGCTCACATCGAGATTCTCAAACGAGGAGAGAATGACGAACGATTTTCTTACGAAACGAGAAATGACAAAGTACTTTTATAACGAATAAGCTTCCGAATTTTGTAAAACGTATAGCGTGTACGAGAGTTCTCAGCCAGACCAAAGATTTTATACTTTGCGTTGTAAGGTGTGAATGAAAACGAAGCAGGGTTCGACAAGTTTTATAGGCAAGTCTGATAGCTATTTGCAATGAATTGCATATTTATTATTGTATCCGTGCCTACACAGAACACCGACGTCACTGAGTGCCGGTAGAATTCAGCGTGACGAGTTGCTTACGTGTGTCTAATACCAGTATTAATCCTTTTCCCCATCGTTTGTGTTAACTTCGTATCGTCTTTCCGTTTCCTTCCTACATCAAGGCAAGATATAGCGTAGTTAATAGTGACGGTATAACGGCGAAGCGTAACTAGTCGGATCGACTATTGTTATGAAAAATGAGAAAAGGAAAGGTTGTGCGTTTAGGAGGATGTAAACGGTATACGAACGACACATTGCTTAGTGAACAAGAAATGTCAGTCTAATTACAGAGCGTTGTAATTGCTAATGGAATAAAAAGATAATTTATTTTAGCGAGGCTTTTCTATTTCTCTGCACCCTTTAATGCCTCTCCTTCACGTCTGCGTATGTTACGAATGGTTGTACGGCTTAGAACGAACATTAGGTTTGCGGTATGCTTCCTTCGTAGTCGTATTAATTAGCATAGGATACGGTAAGTAGGAGTCTAGAAGTAGATCAATTATCCATACCAGTTTTCCACTTCGTTTCATAGATCTCTTCGCTTTTACGCTTTTCGTTACTCGTAGATAAGCTTTTAATCGGTATCCCAGCTTCCCGAAGCAGGTGCTATCCGCAAGTCGTACACGTTCCGTCTAGTTAAGTTCGATTCTCTCTAATCACATAGTGGAGTGTGCGTTTCTCTAACACTAGTGTCTAATCTACTCGTGTATTCTAATAATCTATCGTGACAATCTAATAATGTGTATTGAGGTACAAGTAGCAAATGATACGCCTAATCGGGATTTTCAGGATCCACTAACCCGGTAAGGCACCATGAACTGAAAGATGAGCCGAATTGAGATGTTCAGCTTAGGTGAAACCTCGTGGCATATCACCAATCGGATTCACTCGATCGGATTCTGTCTGTTCGTCTGTCTGTCTGTCTGTCTGTGTCTACAACGCTGACGAACAGCGCATCGTTTTCTCTGTAATCTTTTTGTACTTTTTGAGAAATAAAAGAGATCCTTAAAAAAAGTAACACAAGATGTCCAGCAAGGTGTCATTCTTTTCTTCGCTGCGAGACTCGGGGACACGCACACGCACGCACACACGGGGAAAGATAATGCAACACAAGATGGCGGGTGTAATTTTCACGAATGATTTTATTTCGACCGACCCTTTCGTTTTCGGTATCTTTCGATCGTTTCAACGAATACATCCAGTGTAACATCATGTAAATTTGTGTCTTTCTACTGCAGTGTTCGTACGTATTTAAAATATCCTTAGACCGTAATAGTTCGCGCGAACTAGCTTAAGAGTTCTCACTTTCTCCTATGACATTGTCATTTGCATTGCGTTGCATCGTGGTATTCATCTCGCGCGGCTTTTTAATCTCACATTCGAAGTCTTAACTCTTATAGAATTAATTAATGGCTAAATTGGTTCCGTACGAACTAATGTTTTCGTTTTTTTCATGCCTTAATACTTATAGTGGTATCGTCTATATATACAATCACATAGTTTCAATGTATTTACATACTCTCGAATTAAATGTGATCGTTCGAAAACAGTCGGATAAATTTACCTTCTCACGCAATTTTATCTTACACACACACTGATTATACGCCTAGACCCGTTTCTCGCTTGGCCAGAATATTTCTTAGCGAATGAAATCGTTAATTAAACTCGATGCTCGTGCACCATTCTCGGCTAGATCCCGATCTATCGAGTATCGTTGTTGAATGTGATTTTGCTTTTTTAAAGAAACACAGGACCGTGCCGAACGGTGGACACTGGGCTCATTCGTATCCAACGTTCGACATCCAGCAGTCCCTTTCGATTCTAGAAAAATTCAAAACGTTTTACAAATCTTTTGTACACGCGCCGCGAATAAATCGACGCTTATATAAAACCGTTCTCAACGAATTCTTCGAAGTAATCGACCACTCTCGATACTCATTCTTGCGCAACTATCGCTATCGAAGAAACAACTACGCACACGAGTTAGATTGGATATGTTTATCGCGTGATTGCGACTCTACCAAAAGAATTTACAAGTTCTCAACACATGTGTATATGTACACCAGAGTCTACGAAACATTTTTTCCCCCCTTTCTTCGTCGTTCGTTCGCTTTATCTTTATTTTCCCCGGTTTCGTACAAGGACCAAGCATATTAGGTTAAAATTAGAGCGACTAGATCTGACGAGAAAACGTTTCGCGGTGTCTCCGATACGCAATTTTTATCGCGCTTTTAACTCTACGCTTAGCAATTCCTATAGTCTGCAGAGGAGATTGGAAAAGAAGGAGAAAAGATTACCTAAGGGTTTACGTTCGTATAGTCACGCTTGGAAATTTTTCCCACGAGAATTATTAGCCTCGAATCGTTTAATCCCTCCTCCGGATCGTTTATACGTATGCGGTAATTCATTTCATATTTACAGATGGCAATGTATGTACAGAAAATCGACGAATCGTATTTTTTCTCTTCTTTCTTCTGTTTTCTTTTTTTTTTTACAAAAATTAGTAACAGAGTCTCGTCGACACGTAATCGTGTTTTGGCAACGATTTTGGATACGCGACTTGCCTCCCGCCTTTACGCGATAACGAACTCGTCTATATCGATATTTACAATATCTCAATTAATTCGATTAACCGGTGAATTGTTCGCGCGAATTGTGCACAGACGTTATGAAATGATAGTGTATATACAAAATAGGTTTATGCCATTTCACGTGATTATTACGTGCATTACGCTATGATCACAGAAGAAACTAGAGCAGTTTTTAAAAACGCCACTTAACAGTTAATTACGACCGATGATTATGCGTCTCGCGTGGTGCAACTTGGTGTGTATAGCGCTTTCAGTGATCTCGTGTATTAATGATAATTAACAGAATCAGCTTTTCCAAATTGTCAAACGTTCATCGAAACATTCCTGATCGGCTATTTTCCTCCGCGTTCGAGATAATTCGGTTTTACTCGATATTTTTCCCTCTCTTCGTTGGTAACGCCGTTCGTACACGAGATAAATTATCGTTATTGTATTCGTTTACGACACACGATAGAATTTATACGTTGTTCGTCGCACGTTCGTCTTCGACCAACCTCGACATCGTCCAGAGCGTAGAGCGTCAAAGGGAATCGGGAGGAACGCATGCTACGTATCGATATCTCGAATTATGTTCAGTCGTATTTACACGGTATCGAGATTTCCTTTTAAACTACCACTGGCTTTTTCGAAATCGGTTTCAGAGTCGCGGGCAGAACAGCTGATTCTGTGGAAGCTTGCTGCTATAAAGGGACGTCGCTCTGGTTCACTGGTCCGTTTCCTATTCTCGCGTTGTTGTTCAGCTGCTTCGTTGTCGTGGTGCTCTCTTTCGATTCTTTGCTCGATACCATCGCACTCGAGTCCTTGTCGTTGTTGCCAGTAGTCTGGGTCGATCGAGAGACGACCGATGGCGGTGGTTTTCCATTTTTCTGATCCTTCACCTCCAGCTCGTAATCTGCAAGGGAAAATATTCTCCAATTAACTCGAGCAAATTGCGATGCCCCGGATGAAAGAATTAGAATCTCGAGATTTAACACGAGCAAGAGCTCTGCATGTGCCTCGTGAGAAGATACAGAGATATTCCATTATTTGGAACAAATTTCGCGTTGAAATAGTTAACCGACGGCAGAAAAATAAAAGAAGAGGGGAAAAAGAAACTGTTCCGAGCAGATATTCGCCCGTGGTGGTTCCGTGCAGATCGGCAACGCGAAATTGTCAGTTTTTGCCCAGGCGTTTAATTAAAAGTCTCGGTTGATAATTAGACGCTTTCTACGAGAGATACGGTGGTTAAAACGCGCAACCTAAAGGAAATTAAAGAGACGTATTTTCCCTGGAAATATTATTAAATCACTCGAAGAGATGTCCGAGTCATCCCACAAAGCGTTGAAGCAAAAAATTGGCAATTTTGAGAAATATTAATTCGTCGTTGAGAAATTTTTTTTCAGAACGTACATCGAATTGGATTATCAAGGATACTCGAATATGTTAAATTTAAACACGTTGAATTATTGTCTGCAAAATTGTGGAGCTAATTTTTGCTGTCTTTTGCTTACAAGGAGAGTGCAAGTCCTAAATCAGGTCGTTAATTCAGGTGAAACGTTGCAGGTTTGTAGATTTAGTCATCCAGTTTTAGAAAATGTACCATTATAAGGGTAACTACTCGATAATTTTTGAGGTATTTATAGAGATTTCTTTCGAATAGTTATCGATAGTTATCAAATGAAATTGTGGCCTAATGGCGATATCCGAAAATTCCCACGAAGTAATTCGGGTTATTGATTTAGTACAAATTTTGCAGGTTTGCAGATTTAGTCATCCAGTTCAAGAAAATGTACCATTATAAGGGCAACTGCTTAATAATTTTTAACATATTTATGATTAAAGTTTTATTATTCTTAACTAGAGATTTCTTCTAAATAGTTATCGATAGTTACCAAGTGGTATTGTGACCTAACGGCAACGTCCAAAAATTGCCACCAGCATGGGAATTTTCAGATATTTTCATTAGGCCACAAGGGCACTTGATAAATATTCGAAATAAATCTTTAATTAAAGCAATAATAAAACTCTAATCATAAATATCTCGAAAACTATCGAGTAGTTGCCATTATGCAAAGTTTCAACTAAATCTATGACCCGAAGGACTTGCACTCCCCTTGTTAGACGACGCTGAAATACAATACAAGGAAATACAATGGTCTCGTACGTGAACAAAAGGGAACGTTCGAAAATTCAATATCAGTCTTGGAGGACCGAATATAATATTTAACGCGGCAATGGGGAGTCTTGGGGATATTGATTTGAATTTTTAACCAGCAAGATTCGCGTACTCACATTCGCTCTGAGTCGAGCAGTCTATGGTAGTGGTGATGTGCTTTTTAACAGTCTTATTCTGGTCGCATGTAGCCGCAGTGAGCGTAACAGGCGCTATCATGCTAGAGGCATTGGTAGCCGTGACTGCTGAACTTTTCGTCGTGCTATATCTGGCTGGCATCATGCTCTGTCGCACGTTCCTTTCTGGTCGTATTAAAATGATATACAGCTGTTGGATGAAAACGGCAGGTTAATAGCTGGCGCTATAGCTTTCCGAAATTTCGTCGCAGTGAGTTACCTTCGGGCTAAAGAGACACGCTATAGTCACGGATGCGGATAGGCTTATAGTGACTGACATCGATGTGATCCTCAATGCGACATTGTTCCCGGTCCCGAAATACAGCGGCACGAAAGCCAGCCATATGACGCAGGTGGTGTACATGGTGAAACCTGTGCAGGAAGTTCATCATAGCGAATTCGGCAACGGAATTAACAACTCTGTTGTTAACAGTCGACGGGAATTCACGCTGCCGTGCATTATTCGACAAAGAGAATTCTAAAATCGAGAATACGCGTTAGGTTCGCTTTGTTTTGCCTCATGATGCACACAGGCCCTGCTAAACTATCCTCATTAATGTCACACGATTCTATCTGCATTCAACAGCTTCCTACAAAGAGAGGGAGATTGAAGTTTACGACTCGACGGAACTTCAGTTTTAGTTCTAGAATTGTTACTTGAATCTCGTGTTTGAGTTATATTCAAAGTTGCTGTCTTTAAACGTTTCAGACCTAAATTCCGCGAGACCTAAATTGTGCTGCGTATACCGAAGCTAATAAAATTTCTATCCGGTAAATATCGCATGCTTAGAGAATTTTATAGGATGTTGGCACAGTTTAGGTCGAGTATGTCTTGCGATCATCGTAGAAATTCCACGCGGAATCGAAATGGGATGGCGTAGGGGTTGGCATAAGGGATGCTGGACTTTCCAAGTTAAAAATTTGCAAATTTTAAGACGGTGCACGTATCGTCAGTGTCATATACACCGAATGCACTCACCGATGTGTTTGCTCTCGTTGAAAGCTTCTGGGATCTTTCTGGTGAGAACAGCGTACACGGTGCACACGACGATCAGCATGATGGGGTAGGCAAAGGCGATCATGTAACTGGCGTCTATGTAACTGTTGCAAACGAGCAAATTATCTTCCCTGGTCGGATAGTGGTGCTTCGCTGTATCCGGGTCGATTATCATCCAGACACCATTAACTAAAATTTGCACGAACACTAGGCCGGAACAAATGATCAGCTGCGATCGCGGCGATATGAACGACGGCCTTTTGGCGCCATGTTTGCTCGCGTTGAAGATCCTCGATATTCGATTAGTCTTCGTTAAGAGGGCTGCGTAGACGACGGTGAAACAGAAACCAGCGGCGAATCTGTCGGACCATATACCCCTCGTGTCACACGACTTACAGAATTTTTTGACAATAATTTAATTTAGGATATTTTTACAACATAGACTTAGAATTAAGCACTAAAAATCCCGTTACTGTCTTTTACTAACCAAATCCTAAATGCTGAGCAATTCGGGACTCGGTGTTTATTTATTCGTAAAGTGTTTAAACAAGTACGTCCGGACACAGGTATTTCGAGCAGAGCTATGAGCATTATGAACAGTTTTGTAAATGATATATTCGAGAGAATCGTTATTGAAGCAAGAAATTAGACAATTATAGTCACAGAGTTGTCGAGTCACACAGTTATAGTCATAGAGTCGTCGAATCACGTAGTTATGGAATTAGTCGTCAAGTCACACAGTTATAGTCATAGAGTCGTCGAATCACATAGTTATAGAATTAGTCATCGAGTTATTAAATCAGTATCGAAGTCCCATAGTCAGATAGTTTCAGAGTTCAGAGTCAAGAATTAATTAGTCAACAATTCGTATAATAAAGTCTTGTCAGAGATTCATTAGTAGCGACTTCGCTTCAGTGCTTCATTTAACCACCTCCACCTTGATCCCCTGCAATAACGTTAACGATAGAATTATTTCTCTGCGAAATTAACCCATACTGTATCATAATTCCACACGACTGCAAGAAAGAGTGGGCCATCGGGGAGCGCGAGGGCGTTTAAGAAATTGGCAGCAGGTGCAACATTGACTTCTAAGTGGATTCCCCGGCCTGCTTTATATTCTTCTTTTGATTCCCCGTAATTGAATCGCGTGTAATTCACTTTCGCCGATGAAATTTCGTCCCTCGACTTTATCAGCTTTGCACCGATCGATCATGTGCTCGCGTTCCCCGGTTAATGTCAATTTACCGCCGGCAACCGACTCGTTTCTGCCGGGAATTGAATTTTTTCGCCGGCCACGAGTCGCTCCTTGCCAAGGGAAAAATGGGCTGCACCGTGTCCCGAAGATCTTTAACCCCTTACCTCTGAATGCCGCAGACCAGGTCCGTCGGTCTGAGGACAAGGGCGAAGGTGACGAGGTAACAGAGCAGAATCCCGGAGAGCAGAACGTATGACAGCTCGCGGCCAGATGCACGTACCACCGGTGTGTCGTTGTGCTTCAGGAACACCCCACAGACGAATAAAGTTATCTGTTGACAGCGAAATATTCCTTAAACAGCAGACTCTTGTACCGCTGTTCGGTTTTATCGGATTTTTATTAACCGCGGTCAGGAGTAATCCCAAAGCATCCTGCATCCTCGATGAACGGCACGAGGACTCGTGCTTTCTCATCGAACTTTTATGCCCGGGGTAAATTACCCTATGAAACTTTGAATTACATTTAACTCTCGTTGAAACTGTTAATATATCGGCATCGTATATTCTGCTTATCGTATAAAGTAACAGACGATATGATATTCCTCCGCAATTTTACTGGTCAGATTTGGAACACGTATATATGCATGCTACATATGCTGCATATACTATTAAAACGATGGCACAGTCTACGGGTTTTTCGAGATTAGCGCGATGTATGCAAATGTTACGTACGAAAGTCGTACATGAGTGTATAATAGTGTATAATAATGTGGTATTGCGAGCTGGGAAGGACTCTAGTAAAGGAAATAGTATTAAGAGAGGTATTAGGTTCGGCTTAGGCGTTTAGGGTAATATCTGGAGTGGGTGCGGACGGACGGGTGACCACGTACAAGGATTGTATGGATGAGATATTTACGAATTGAGTGCAAGCAATGAACAAAAATTTAGGAATGCATCCGAAGCACTTGGTCCACCGAGGCCGAAGTCGCGTGGAAAATGAGTGATCAACGAAGAGAGCTTGTGCATGAAAATAGAGAGTATCAGATTTTAAATAACCACAATCAAGTCGTAGCGAGTAGAGAATAGAGTACAAGAATTGTGGGAAACGTAGTATGATATTTTAGTTCAAATAAGTCTGTTTGTTATTAAAAAGAAATAGCTATTTATTCAACGAATAGATCTCTGTCTGCAATGCTAGGATTTATCTAACATTAATTATACAATAATATAATTTTTCTGCCAATTAAAATTCATCGTGGCTCGTGAAATATTTCATCTTCAAATCCAGCTTGAAGATCACTCATGACGTGATCGCGATTGAAGACCTGTTGTCAAGGAACTTCTTTAACACTAGATTTACGGAACCCGTCAATAGCGAGTAGAGAATAGGGTTCAAGAATTGAGGGAAACAGTGTGATATTTTAGTTTAAATAAGTCTGTTTGTTATTAAAAAGAAATAGCTATTTATTCAACGAATAGATCTCTGTCTGCAATGCTAGGATTTATCTAACATTAATTATACAATAATATAATTTTTCTGCCAATTAAAATTCATCGTGGCTCGCGAAATATTTCATCTTCAAATCCAGCTTGAAGATCACTCATGACGTGATCGCGATTGAAGATCTACTGTCAAGGAACTTCTTTAACACTAGATTTACGGAACCCGTGAATTTGACGGATGGGATGCTCCAATTATACGATGGTAACATATTTAGTTAACTTATATTAAGACTGTTAATATCGTAATTGTTTTTAAATTAAACTAATCGTTAAAAAAAGACACGTGGTTTCCTTGACTTGTCAATTTGACAGGTGTCAAATATGTAAAAATAGGTATACAGATAGCGTCGGTAAACCTAGCGTTAACGAGCCTGCAAAGCTGTTTCGTCCCGGTGAGTTCTCAAGGTGCGACTTGGCGCTGATATTTCGATATTTACTACTTATTCAGCAGCGAAAAGTTCGGATCAATAATGCAGCTGGTTCTTGTCGCGGTAGTTGTACCGCAAGCTACTTTAATGCATCGTTAGATTATTACGTGGTTAAGACTCGTGATTATTTCGTCGTATATTCTAGATTGCAGCGGGAGTTCTTAGAAAAATCGATCTTTATCCGGCAACCTTTCTCGCTACTCCACGATTAGAATACAATCGCGAAGGAAATTCAGATAGCCGACATATCTCTGTCGCGCAATTTTCATCGGCGAGTGACTATTTGCTCGCGTGTCTTGCTGTAATTTCGTTGGTCGCGAGAAGCACTTACCAGTATCCCTGTAGCGGAGAAAGACATTGCTCCTATTGCCCAGCCGCTTTCTGGTCGCAGGAATTCCTCCGGGATGTCACGGCAAGTAGAATGGGTCTCGTCTGGTACCGTGCCTTGACGACAGTGAGTACACTGGGTCTCGTCCTTCTGATGCCGTATCTGTTTAACAGACGTTCAAATTTCACGAAAAATCCGTCCAAGGTAGCTCGGTGCTCTATTTATTCTAGTGGCTCGTTCAGAGCGAGAACGCTTAAGAGGAAAGTCCCTTGTAGGTATTCGGAAAGCGATCTCCTAGCCTGCATTAAAGCCGCTTTCTGCGACGTTATCTGCGACGACGAATGCTCGAATGACGTCCGAAGTAAGGTAGCCGTGAAACGGAAGTAAGACTTGCTTAGTCGATCGCGAAAGTAGAGTGCGAAGTGTGAGCGAAGAAAAAGTGCAGCTAGGAAAAAGTCTTGGTAAAGTAGAGGAGCAAACGGCCACTGAGAGAAAGCGCTGGTCCAAAGTGGCACTTTCGAATTCTTTTATTAAACCTCGTCTACCATGCGGGTAGACCTGGCCTCGCGTAAATGCATCCCTGAAAGCCGAAGGATATCGAAGCTGGGAGGGATATATCCGTTCATGTTCCCGGGTATAAAATTCTATTATAAGCTTCGGGATCGTAGATTCGAAAATTCGTGTCGGCTGACCGAATTGTCACGGCGGGCAGAAAATATTTCGATCCAGATAACCGAACGATCACGCTCGAATACGACCACAAACCTGATATTGAGTGCAGTTGAAGCAGTGCCAACAGCATCTCTCACCCTCCACGTATTTCTTTGCCTGGCCGATTTCGCAGGGTAGAGAGCACACGCTTTCGGGTGGCTGAGGATGTCCAAGTTTAAATTGGATTTCTGCAAGGAATATGCGAGTAGGTAGCTAACGCCGGTGGCGTACAATTTCGCGAAGAAAAGGAATCGGGGGTACGCAAAACGATCCGTGGCTTACCGGACATATTCAACTTTAATTCACCCTCCAGGTATTTGCCGACTCGAATCCACTTGTACTTGCCAGGCTCGATTTGTTTGAAGTGTATGATATTGTATCTAGCCGGTCCGTCCCCGTTCTTGTCGAACTTGAACTTGTCGCCGCTTAAACCTTCAAGATTTTCACTCGATAAAAACGCAAGTTTCACGTGAAATATTTTTACCACAGCTGGGTCGAAACGTAAAATCCAAATTCGCGAAAGTCGAGTCCGAAACTCTTTCAAAATTCTAAATTTTATTCCACGTTTTCCTAAGAACTGTCAATTTTGACAGCAATGATAAGCAATCTGAACAAATTTCTTTTTAAATAATCGACCCATTTGTTCAATATATTTATACAATTAAACGAAGCCTCTTGACTCCAAGTCTAAATTTGTAAATCCTTAGAAGAAGACTCTCTATCTTACCTTCGAAGTTCACCCTCCTGAGATACTTCAAGAGCTCCGTACCCTTAGTGGGCTTCATCGCGTCGCAAAGTCCAGGTTTCCCATGGCAAAGGTCTTTGTGCATATCCCTGTACGAAAAAGTCACGCGTTCAAATGGCACGTGAAATTTCGATAAATGAAATAAAACATCGGGGGAAACTGGCGCGAGAAATTCTGCAGAATTATATTACCGGAAGGCATAGGCGAACGCCATGACAGCGTCGGAAACGAACTGCAGTTGATCCTCGAAAGCCGTGTTCTGTCTCGTCAATCTCTCCTTCGTCGTGCAGGGTTTCGTGTACTTTTGATTGTACGGAGTTCTGGACGCATTCGGATATCTGCACTGAAAGTGGTCTTCCCAGAATTCTAAAATCGATTCATGACACATGGCGTTAGTACACGTTGCATTCTTGGTTAATGGATAACGTCAAATTCCGCTCGCTATAAAAGAAATAAAAATTCGGAGAAATTGGGAATCAAGATGGAGGGGAAACTGGCCGTTGTTTCGTCCAAATGATTCTGTCAATCACTCGGCTATCGAGTTTTAACTCGATCTCGTACCACTGCAGTTGCGGCCCGCGGAAGTTCGGATTAGCGAAGTTTGACGAGGCTCGCGTGCTTTAGTCGTTCGCTTACCGACGAACCACGGATTCCTCCGGTTGTTCTCCACGGTCAGATTCAGGAAGTATTCCTCGAAACCTTTGACAGGATTGGCCTGAGGTTGAACCGATAGAGTACCTTCGACTTCTGGCTCGTTACCATTACTGACTAACCCCCTGGCGCTCCATCCGTCGCTACCGATCCATGAAAACGCACCGGTTGCATTGCAACGGCGAACAGCTCTCATAACTCCGGCAACTTCTTGATCTGACCCGAATATGATGCACCCTGAACAGACAATGACGAAAGGAAGGTTAATTAACGGGATTCGATACCGGGATTTTCAAGGGTCGCGCCATTCGTCGATATCGTACGAGTAGCCTGAACTGGTACAATTATTGTATTCAACTTCGGCATTTCCATTTGGATTAATTAAAATTTCTCCCTCCTTTCTCTCTCCTTTGTTAATATAAATGTTATATATAACGTCGTTTCGATATCGATTAATTATCGGTATTTATGTTGGGACACTTTTCATTGGCGAATATACGGGATAAGAGATGTTGTTTAATTCCAATATATTGTTTATTACGAACTGAAAAGACTTAGGAGTGTAACAATCACTGGAATGAATACACGAAACGAACGAACAATCTCACTTATGGGATTCTGACTGTGGCGTCGCTAGATTAGTGAACCCCGATAGAATCCCATAAGTGGGATTAGTTAGTTCGTTTCGTGTATTCCGTTACAGGAGTAAAGTACAAATTGAAAGACTAGATTAATAACTGAATTATGATTACGCAACTAACATTCGCACATCGACTCTTCTTCAAACTCCGTAAAGGCCTGTCCTGCCCTAGGACAGTCCTTGCACACTCATTTAAACCTTGCACTCTGTGTTCTTTCACGCATTTCTTATAGCCTCGCTCTTGGTGGGTCACATACCCTAAACACTCAGGAGCCTTTTGCTCTTCACTTGCATTCCATAGGTAACTTGCATAAATAAATATCCCGTTCATCGGATCCTTGCTCGGGGTCACTCGTTCTTCCACGTGCACTCCAGACATCACCTTAAGCACCTAATCACCCTAAGGCCTGAACCCTAGGCGGCTGTTCATCGTCCGTCATCAGCTAGGTAGGCCCAAGTGTTCCCTTGCATTCACTTTCAAACCCTAGCATTCCTACATGTCCTGAAAATCCAGTTTATCTTGGATAAATTTCAGAATACTCGATGAAGCTTCTTTGTCACTGAAGATAGAGTTTGAACAGCCTTCGGGAGTCCCTGCATCCTTTATGTAAAAATATTAAATATTCGAATGTTTTTTGAAAGTTACACAAATTTTACTCGACTGTTGTTTCGCGACAAATCGATTTTTCGTGATTGGTTTACCAATTAAAAAGTCGGAGGTATCGGTGTTTAAATTTATCTTCGAGTAAAAATTGCTACGGGATTTAAATTCCACGGTCCTCGCGAAAGAACGGGGGTTAATCGTTAATTTTTGTAAAAAGCAAATATTTTCGCGATAGAACGGAACTGGGTCGTTCATTACCCGGATGGAAAGAGATACTCATTTACGATTTTCCACTTCACCTATTTCATAAATATCGGGAACCGGTTCGTTTCAAACATTCTACAAAAGTCTACTGGCAACCGGGAGAAATGTTTTGTTGCTGGAAATATGATGGAACAAAACGAGAGATATACTTCTCGATGGAGTGGAATTTAATTTAGAGCAGTCGCCGTGTATTTCTTTTTCCTCTCGGACTTTAATACCTTCTCTTTTCGATCCTCTGTTTCGAGGTGACTTAATTAATTTCGCTGGAAGTAAAACTCATCGGAACGTCGCGATCGTGCACTTGGAATTTTGTGAAAACATTTGCATTGAAGTTTCGAGTACAGTAGAACCTCGATCATCCGAATTTATTCAGGGACCTAGAGGTTTGGATAACAGAATTTCCGCATTTCTAATTTTTCCTGTTTTTTAATACCACAATAAATAAACAAATAAATTAATTAATTAATTAAAAGTTATCAAAGAAAATTGCTATTATTCTTGCCATGTACTTCTGTTCGTCGTGACTATTTCTTCTGATTGTGAGTCCAACGAAAATGAACTCCCACTTTTTCTTAGAAACTCGTGGCCTTCATCTCGTTTACTTTTCCCTTTCTTCAGGCTTGAACTGAAATTGCTTGCAATTCATCGGATACTATCTCCGCTTTTATAGAATACAGTTTCGGGTCTATATTACTTAAATTGTTTGACCATTGGCGGACCTATACTACTCAAAGGAACAATCAGCCATTAGTCAGCCATTGTCTGGCGGACTGATTCTACTTAACCCCTTGGCCTACAATATCGTGCGAGATTCGGGGAATCGATAAGGAATCGAGATAAGAAAATCGGGCCAAATGTGTCACGGGCAAGAATGGTGGTCTATAGATAGGGCCCCAACATAAACAACACGATGACTTTCTGTCTCAGTTACGTGTTATTCATCACCGAGTTCGGACGAAATAGCTCGACGTGTGATCGACTATACCGTGTTGATTATGGCAAGCGTTATCGGAATTTAAATCGTAATATCGTGCATTATAATTTATTGTATCTATGGTGACACCATTAAATACCATTATTAAAATAAAAGTGGAGGATCTCTGCGATCATACGTCTACTTTAACGCGGACAGATCTGCCCGCTCGGTTGACCAAGTGTCAACATTGAAAGAGCCTTCGGACGATAGAGATTTCGGATGGCGAAGTAAATAAGAATTCGACTAACGAAGGTACGATTAATGCTCCACCCTATCTCGAAACCCCGTTCCTCGTGGAACACTTTTTATCCCTCGTTTCCCTCTTCCCTTTCAATACACCGCGCCACTGTTGACTCGGGGGAAGCAAACTCATCATCGCAGTCTTTGCTTTAAAGAAGCACAATCGTTCGACCTTCGCCTTTTAGAACCTCGCCGTCCTGCTTCTTAAATCGTCACAGCCAAGTTAAAGCAAGTTCCGTCCGATAGTCAATTTCAGCTCGACGCGGATACAAGCTGTACTTTCTTCCCATACAAATTGTCGCGCGAAGCGAACACCTCCGCAATTTTCGTTTCACACGTACCACCTTCGTTCCATCATTTTTCATTCCCGTCCTCCTTCTACATCCACCTCGCGATGCCTTTTTTACGCTGCGCTGCTCCTCGACGAAGTCTCGCGTGATCTAAATCCCGGTAAGGTCAGCCCTGTCTCGGAGCACGATGCTCTTCCAAAACGTCGACAAGAACCTCGAGACCTTAACAGGTATTAGAGAAGAATGGCCTGGATGAACTCGAGGTTCCGATGAACTCGAAATTGCTTGTCGATCAGCTCTGATGGAGTGCACAGCGATAGTTGCAACGTTAAGCCAGGTGAAGCTATGTAAGACGAAACATCCTTCATAAAACGGGATCAATGAAAGGTTATCTCGCTCTCAGACTTTCGTTCTGTTTGCGAAACACAGTAATTCCGGCTCTGCCTGATCTCTGCTATCGATAAAAGAGCAAACAGCTAACGAGGGTCCAGTTTCAATGCCGAGTGTCAATTAACCGGCATCGGACGAAAATTCACGCGTTTATCCTTCATTTTGCTTTACGATCCGTGATATTCGGACCATTGGTATTTGAAAATACGGTGGAACGTTGGTTATGCGAATTTTATTAGCTACTGGAACGATCGGTTGTCGAATAACGAATAAATATATTTATGTAAATCGAAAAATTGAAACTGATCACGAGTTAATAGACATGTATTAATGATAGAATTTGGTATGGCAAGTGGAGTTAAAAAGGAAGGAACACGAATTATAGAAAGGCAACGTTTTAATATTTGCTAACTCTATCGGTGTGTGCTGTACAACGATTGCTTAGAGACTGATTCGCTTGAGCAAAGGAATTTGGCTGGCAACCGACACGTACACAATCATACATTAGTATGTAATAATCAAAAATATTTTAACATTGACGTTATATGCAAGATATCTCGAATTATGTCTTTAGCGTTCCAACAATAAATTTTAATTTAATTAGAAAAATTGGTACGTGATATATCAGAATTTGGAGACTAGGTATATACACGAAATAATTAGTAGATTGTAGATAGAATCAGTATATAACATTATTAATGGTATTGGACACGAATGATAACATATATAAATTTATGACAAAATGTGCTACTAGTTCATGTACTATTTAAATACACAGTGAGTTTGAAAATGTATCGAGTATTGCATTGCAATGTGTAGGATATCAGAAAGGAATAGGTGCTCTATAAATGTCTCTGTTAGAGGGTATCCAAAAATTTGTCACTTCTTTTTCACTCTATAATTCTATTATTAAATATATCTTCTTCCAAGCTCCCAGTAAAAAGTGTTTATATTTCTAAGCTGTTTAATCTGTAATTAATTAACGACATAAATCAAAACCTGCTCCTTCTAAACCTATTATCCGAAAAACTGATTATCCGAACACATTTTTCCTCCAATTAATTCGGATAATCGACGTCCTACTCTATCGTGTAATTGATGGAACGCGGCTTAGAATCGAAGGTCCATCGAGCGAGGAAAAATCCTGGCTGAAAGGGATTATAAATAATGGTTCTCGGCCAATCCCACGATTTTTTTTCTTTTATAAAAATTCATCTCGGAGCCAGGAAAATTAGCGAACTGTATAATTACAAGAGACTCGACGTGTATACGTGCTTGGTACTTCATTAAAACTTCTTGTGTCCCTTTTAATACTCGCCTGAAAAAGAATTCACCTTTCGTCTCTTCTTTTTAATTTTCCCAAGGTTCATGAAGGGTGTGTCGTATCATCGAGCGAAGTATGTTCCCGAAGTATGACATACTTCGAAAAGGGTACAAAGCTGGCCTTCACGAGATATAATATATACAATCGAGCGTAGGGTGTTTAATACCTGTCAGAATGGCCATTGAAAGAGGGTCTGAAATGCCACGATGGGAAAATATAGAAATATTGTCTCTTTAAGATACGCGAATATCGAAAATAAAATTGCGAAGACTTTAGTCGCGTGACGCGCCATCGCGAGCGGAGAAGCAATTCCTCTTCTGTTCCGGCGCATTAATTTCTCTTTAACTACTTTGCGGGGGGTCCTCCCCCACGGTTGTTGTAGTCGGCTTGTCGTAGGCGTCGTCGATGTGGCGGTGATGTTAGAAGGGACAAAAGGAAAAGGAAAGGATGCATTTCGACCTGGGTCTCTTGGGCCTAATGTAAGGGGGGTTTTTACAAAGGTGAGGGCTAGTTCATAAGTCTAACTCTTGGTGGTCGATTCGATATACTTCTCTTCGCTATGAGGTACGCACGCTCTCGTCTCACAAAGAACTGTCCCCCTACGCTTCTCGACCTACCCTTTTTAAGGATGGGCCTCCTTTGTTCATTCATCAGAATCGCCGTTTAACTCAAGTGGATCGTCACTTCGACTTGAGATTCTGGTTATTGCTGCTGAGTGCTCGTCACTTGCCGCCTTATTGGTAACCGGAGTTCGTACGCTTCTCCATACTCTTGCACTAAGGCCACCTAGCAGGCCTTGCCTTAGACGGGGATATTATTGGAAAGTTTGGCAATTCTATATATAGGAAACGGTGGATTTTTACCAAGAAAGTCCCTCGAACCTCCTCCAAATTGGAATCCGTCTATTGTCGAGGGTGAGAACGATGCCGTCACAACTTCCTGGGACATTATATCGTGTCACGAGGTCGATACCGTTTGCAGAAGGTCACAGACGTGTCATCTCGCGACTCAATTCCGCCTGTGCAATGACACAGTCGATGTGTCGATACCAGGAGTCTCGTTGCTGGGACCCCGTAATTCGTTTGTCACAGTCTTTGAAAAATTCTCGAATTTTTGGAAAAATTCCCACGTGTAAGTAGTTAACGTCCCGATAGCTCGGCCGGAAGTGGGAATATCTCGTGACACGATTTGGTCCGATCTTCGAAGATCTCCAGAGGTATTTCAGAAGTTTTCGAAGCGTATGGAAATCACGATGGTTTACCGTAGTTCAGAGAACAGCTTAAAGGAAATGGGCAGAAAGTAATATTACGAAAGGGCCGGCGACAGACAGCGCTGGGTCGGGAAGTCTGCATAGTTGGGGACCGGCGAAAAGTCCATGATCTCTAAGTGTCCCTTGGCGAACGCCATTCCTGCGAAATAGCTTATACATAGCTGAATCCTAACTAGTGGTCTATGTCTGCTTGGTTGTAATTCCAGCTTTCTATGCATGAACGTTGGGAACTTTATAGATTCTTCGATGCTCGGATTTTGTCTCCTCTGGAAACGCAAAATGCACGGAAATGCCCCACAATGCTGAATAAATTTTGAAAATGGTTATAGGAGTATTATAATCTTGGTTTAAGGCAGGTTCGATTCAATCCCGATTATCAAAATTAACCAATTGTTATGGTTAAAAATTTTCTGAATTTATTATCACGATGCTAATGATTCTTTTATTACATTTACTTTAGAGATGTATTTTTAAAAGAAGCATGTTAAAATTATTATAATTATTAAAGGAAACATCATGCATAGGAGTAAACAATTTAATTTGGAATTTGAAAATTGCCTTATTTTTATATTTAGATATAAACGAGTTAATTAGAGGCCAGTTGGATGAGAGATTCTTTGGACAATAGAATACCTGTTTTAAGGGAGGTCCGATATAATTCTATTATTAAATATATCTTCTTCCAAGCTCCCAGTAAAAAGTGTTTATATTTCTAAGCTGTTTAATCTGTAATTAATTAACGACATAAATCAAAACCTGCTCCTTCTAAACCTATTATCCGAAAAACTGATTATCCGAACACATTTTTCCTCCAATTAATTCGGATAATCGACGTCCTACTCTATCGTGTAATTGATGGAACGCGGCTTAGAATCGAAGGTCCATCGAGCGAGGAAAAATCCTGGCTGAAAGGGATTATAAATAATGGTTCTCGGCCAATCCCACGATTTTTTTTCTTTTATAAAAATTCATCTCGGAGCCAGGAAAATTAGCGAACTGTATAATTACAAGAGACTCGACGTGTATACGTGCTTGGTACTTCATTAAAACTTCTTGTGTCCCTTTTAATACTCGCCTGAAAAAGAATTCACCTTTCGTCTCTTCTTTTTAATTTTCCCAAGGTTCATGAAGGGTGTGTCGTATCATCGAGCGAAGTATGTTCCCGAAGTATGACATACTTCGAAAAGGGTACAAAGCTGGCCTTCACGAGATATAATATATACAATCGAGCGTAGGGTGTTTAATACCTGTCAGAATGGCCATTGAAAGAGGGTCTGAAATGCCACGATGGGAAAATATAGAAATATTGTCTCTTTAAGATACGCGAATATCGAAAATAAAATTGCGAAGACTTTAGTCGCGTGACGCGCCATCGCGAGCGGAGAAGCAATTCCTCTTCTGTTCCGGCGCATTAATTTCTCTTTAACTACTTTGCGGGGGGTCCTCCCCCACGGTTGTTGTAGTCGGCTTGTCGTAGGCGTCGTCGATGTGGCGGTGATGTTAGAAGGGACAAAAGGAAAAGGAAAGGATGCATTTCGACCTGGGTCTCTTGGGCCTAATGTAAGGGGGGTTTTTACAAAGGTGAGGGCTAGTTCATAAGTCTAACTCTTGGTGGTCGATTCGATATACTTCTCTTCGCTATGAGGTACGCACGCTCTCGTCTCACAAAGAACTGTCCCCCTACGCTTCTCGACCTACCCTTTTTAAGGATGGGCCTCCTTTGTTCATTCATCAGAATCGCCGTTTAACTCAAGTGGATCGTCACTTCGACTTGAGATTCTGGTTATTGCTGCTGAGTGCTCGTCACTTGCCGCCTTATTGGTAACCGGAGTTCGTACGCTTCTCCATACTCTTGCACTAAGGCCACCTAGCAGGCCTTGCCTTAGACGGGGATATTATTGGAAAGTTTGGCAATTCTATATATAGGAAACGGTGGATTTTTACCAAGAAAGTCCCTCGAACCTCCTCCAAATTGGAATCCGTCTATTGTCGAGGGTGAGAACGATGCCGTCACAACTTCCTGGGACATTATATCGTGTCACGAGGTCGATACCGTTTGCAGAAGGTCACAGACGTGTCATCTCGCGACTCAATTCCGCCTGTGCAATGACACAGTCGATGTGTCGATACCAGGAGTCTCGTTGCTGGGACCCCGTAATTCGTTTGTCACAGTCTTTGAAAAATTCTCGAATTTTTGGAAAAATTCCCACGTGTAAGTAGTTAACGTCCCGATAGCTCGGCCGGAAGTGGGAATATCTCGTGACACGATTTGGTCCGATCTTCGAAGATCTCCAGAGGTATTTCAGAAGTTTTCGAAGCGTATGGAAATCACGATGGTTTACCGTAGTTCAGAGAACAGCTTAAAGGAAATGGGCAGAAAGTAATATTACGAAAGGGCCGGCGACAGACAGCGCTGGGTCGGGAAGTCTGCATAGTTGGGGACCGGCGAAAAGTCCATGATCTCTAAGTGTCCCTTGGCGAACGCCATTCCTGCGAAATAGCTTATACATAGCTGAATCCTAACTAGTGGTCTATGTCTGCTTGGTTGTAATTCCAGCTTTCTATGCATGAACGTTGGGAACTTTATAGATTCTTCGATGCTCGGATTTTGTCTCCTCTGGAAACGCAAAATGCACGGAAATGCCCCACAATGCTGAATAAATTTTGAAAATGGTTATAGGAGTATTATAATCTTGGTTTAAGGCAGGTTCGATTCAATCCCGATTATCAAAATTAACCAATTGTTATGGTTAAAAATTTTCTGAATTTATTATCACGATGCTAATGATTCTTTTATTACATTTACTTTAGAGATGTATTTTTAAAAGAAGCATGTTAAAATTATTATAATTATTAAAGGAAACATCATGCATAGGAGTAAACAATTTAATTTGGAATTTGAAAATTGCCTTATTTTTATATTTAGATATAAACGAGTTAATTAGAGGCCAGTTGGATGAGAGATTCTTTGGACAATAGAATACCTGTTTTAAGGGAGGTCCGACTAACCCTTTGCACTCGAGAGGAGCCCTTCAGTCATCGTTTGATAAAATTTCAAAGATCGATACTAATTAATGTGTCAAATTTAAGAGAACGTAACGGTGTGCGAGGTATAGAAATCAAATAATTCTGTGTTAATTATTATACGAATTCTTATTTACCGCTCCAAAAAATATCGTCAGCTTTATAGCAGAAAATTTTTGAACTTCTGCTCTTCTTTACCTAAAAGATCGTCGAGTGCAAAGGATTAAACCCCGATTATCAGAATTAACCAATTGTTTTGGTTAAAAAATTTTCTGCATTTATAATCACGATGCTAATAATTCTTTTATTCCATTTAACTTGGAGACATATTTTTAAAAGTAGTATGTTAAAATTATTATAATTATTAAAGGAAACATCATGCATAGGAGTAAACAATTCAATTTGGAATTTGAAAATTGCCTTATTTTTATACTTGGATATAAACGAGTTAATTAGAGGCCAGTTGGATGATAGATTTTTTGGATAATAGAATACCTGTTTTCTTTTCATTTCAATTTTTCTGTAATACATTTTAAAACGGAAGAAGATCGCATCGCATGCAATAGTGGAGGTTTCGGTTGGCGTACGAAGAACGATGGTTTCGAGTAACGAAACTGTCGATAATCGAGTTTCTGTCGTATTTATTACCCTGCGGGAAGAAAAGTACAAGTAGAAGGGCGAATAAACGGGAATCTGGGTTCAGCGAAATTTTCCGGTGAAATATCGGTTTTACTTTCGTCGGTGTTCTGTCTGACTCGAGGACGCTCGTTTCTACTTCGTAAAGGAGATGTTTCCTAAGAAACAAAAGCGGAGAGATTCGGTGTCTCGACTCTCTTTCTCCCGCTCGGCCCTATTTCGAAGGAGCCGAGAAGTTACGGGACAAGTCGATGAAATTTCTGGGATTCGCGTTTTATCCGGCAAAGTATCGAGCCGTCTTAGTTTCCTCCCATTTTGATAACGAAATGGGAGCACGGTTAAGATAAAAATCTCTGCCATTCGAAGCTAAAAGACTTTCCCCCTTTTATTATGTTCCACTGGTGGCGTCCTCGTCCCGCGTTCTTCCGTTTCGATTTTATGCCGATGATCAGATCTTTCTCTTCGTCTCGTTTCCATCGATCCTCGCCATTTATCGTGCCAATACGCTTTGCTAACTCGGAAGAAGTTCGTGGCTTGTGAAACTCGCACGGATGTTCAGCCAGTGGAAAATCTCTCTTTAAGGGTCGATTTCGCGGAGGAACGCATCGTCGTTGTCCTCGACGTGTAATAAGCGTTTGCTAGCTGTTTATCCAAGCGTTTTCCTGTCATTCACACATTCGCGCTTGGTTGTATAAAATGGAAACTCTTGTATGAAATTTTTTAGTCTCGATCCGAGACTTCTTGCTTCTACGAGAAGATCACGAGTTCGAGGTGAAATCATATTTTCTCAGTTTGCCAGTTTTCATTCGAGAGTCTTTCTGAGAATCTTGAGAAACACGATCGCGAGTTTGCAAGTATTTTTCAATAATCTATTTTCTGCAACGAGTATAGCGGGTTCCATTTACACGATAGACGCCACGAAACACGCTCGTAGAGCGTAAATCGATAGCTATATCTCTGCAATCGTGAGATTTTCAATTTACGATTCGCTGTTACCGACTTGCTCGGATCGAGGGATCGTTGCAAGTGGATATCACTGTCCCGAAATTGTTTGTCACTGGATCTTTAATTTATTTTCGTGATTTATTTCCCACCGTGTATCCAAAGATAAGCCACCTGTGCAATTTCTCTTCTGTTTCGCACCATTTCCATTAAGCTTTTAAATTCCGTATATTTTTCTCGCGTTTCACGAATATCCTTGTTATGTAAAAATTGTACACAAATCGGGGGCTTCGAAATCTACATTTCTAAATATATAAATATATAATATGTAAATTGAACATTGCTTATTAACTCGTCGTGCCTTTTGGCCTACAATTGCAATACATAATTTGCAATTACTCCTTATCGACAGGACTGAAATTTTTCGCATATTTAGCAAAACCAGCTACAACTTAGCGAGACTCACATATAAAAAGCTAGCACCCGATAAGGGATAAATTGTAGTTCCGAGGAGTTGAAAGTTTCATATTTCTTGTAATTGTTATTTTTCTTCAGACCTTATTTTTCAATATCACGATTAAAGCAAGGAAAAGTAGACTTACCTCGTGCTCTCGGTTTAGTTAACAGTTTCAACACGATGTTGTCATAAGCCGTCTCCTTAGCCACACCTGAATCCTTCACCAGTTTCTCCTTGATGGCGATACATATGTCGTTCTTCCCCAGTAGCTCTTCCAGCTCCTCGAACGCCTGTAATAAAGGAACAGAAGGTTTTCGCAATTAGGTCGAATTTTTATTTTCCTCTTCCTTCTTATTTCTCCGCATCACGACCGTGGTACGTAGTCTTTGAATCAAGAAGACCAAAAGGAAAGATAGGACAGCTGGTTTCAAAGCTGGAAGATCCTCTAATGAAAAATTCGCGAAGTCAAAGGTCGATACGTCCTCGAGGTACATTGCAATGAAAATGGCAGAGAGTAGGCCTAGGAACTTATTTCTCCAACGATCCTTCCACTCGCGGCGAAAGATAAGGGCGAAAAAGGCTGAAGAAGGACATGTCCCGGCGTAATAAAGATCTTCCGGGTCCTTTGCTCGATTTTCCATCGAATCTGTCGATGGAAAATAGCATAATTCACCGGCCAGTGGGGCTTCGTTATCGATTTCCGTTTACGTGGAACTTTCCTGTCGTCCTTCCGCGTCGACCGCCATTACACGTGTCTGACGTAGATCTCCCGACAGATTGCCGCGATCGGATGATTCGACCCGTGGAAACAGATTACGCGTTAGCGCCGGCCGGTTAATATCAGCTCCCAGACGTCAAACACAGCCGCGTGTGCCGAGATTAATTTCGACCTTCGTCGTTTCGTTCAAGCACCGGCTATAAATCGGCCTAACCTTGTCGATGCTCGTGCGTATCTCTTATTTAATTACGCGGCGATGGCCACGTCGATCCATCCGGAATACGGTTTTCCCATCGATTCCTATCTTCCGTCTCGTCGCTCCTCGTACCAGAGAAAAGGGAACAAACAAACGCGCGACGGTAATTTACCACCATCTATTCCAATCTTCCGTTCCATCAATTTCTAATGACAATGACGATGCACACGCGAGGATATCATATCGAAAACAAAATACGAGCGAAGGTGGTAGTTGCAGAAGAATACTTATTTACGAGAGTCGCGCGAGAATGTTCGAGACTGGAACAGCGAGTAGCTGGAGGATAGAAATCGCTCGGGGGTGTCGTTAAACATTCAGAAGAATTACGAGACTAAGGTAGCTTGTCGCTACCCTGTCTGCTCCACTCTACGTTTTCCATCTTCATATTTTGCTGCTGCAGACGTAACAACTTTTCATGCTTCTTCCCCTATCTTCATGATCCAGAGATTTTCTTACGGTAGTTCTTCCGTAATTGTAGTATAAATGACGAATATAAGAGAGATACATGACGTATAAATTATTGTGATAATTTATACGCGATTTATGGTTATTTAAAAATGTTGCGTCCCAAACACTGCAACTCGCACGGTGGGAGTTTCGCCGGGTCGTAAGGCCCATTTACGTGGATGCACAATGTTGCTGGGACGCGGCCTACTCTAAATTAATAGAGCTACACCTGGTTAGGGTTGAACTACAGAGTTCTGATGGGTTTGTAGGGGGTCCTCGCTCACGGTTGCTGATGTAGGGTTGGTTGCAGGTATCTTCCGTGGTAGTCGTGCTAGAAGGGACGAAAGGAAAAGGAAGGGATGCGTTTCGTCCCGGGCCTGTTAGTGGACTCGTCGATAAAGCTTTCTAGCAGGCCCTGCCTTAAACCAGGATACTATCGAAAAGTTGGGAAGTTATATATATAGGAATTGGAGGTTTTCCGAGGACTTGCGAGAAATCCAGCTAGTGGCAAGGGTGAGAATAATGGTCGCTACCGGTTACTGTCTCTGTGAGTTGATCATCGTGGGTCGTGACTGATAGTCTGATCGTGATGCTTGTCCCGTTTTCGTGAGATTTTTACGAGAACTCTTCTCGTGACTGCTGTCTCGGTGGTTTCATAAGTTTCGTCTATCTACTGATTGGTTGGTGTAAAATGTAAGTGGTGGGTGTGTCTCTTCCTACATTATTGTGAATAATATTGGGGGGGTGTGCTAGCTTCGATGTCTTTCTGTGGTGGTGGATGTTTAAATAATTTGGGTATAAGTTTCGTCTATCTACTGATTGGTTGGTGTAAAATGTAAGTGGTGGGTGTGTCTCTTCCTATATTATTGTGAATAATATTGGGGGTGTGTGCTAGCTTCGATGTCTCTCTGTGGTGGTGGATGTTTAAATAATTTGGGTCCTTATGCCTATCGTCTTAAGGGCTATATTAACCCTTGCTAAGGCTCACTCAAGTGATGACAAGGTATTGACGAGTGTATACGAATGAAGGAACGCTGGCAGGATATAAACAGACCTCCACTTAACTAGGGACATTCGGTCTTGGTGCCGCAACAAAAAGGTTCAAAGAAATTCTTGAATTTTGGATAGGAATTACCCTAATAGTTCCTACGACTTTGTCCACGATTATGTGTCTGAGAGAACCTCCACACTGCTTATGGAGATCACAGTAACGCTGAAGGAGAGTCATTCCTGACTCCCCTGAAATGGTTCGCATAATTCCCATATTTAACGTCTCGACGTTACACGCGCAGCCATTACGTTCTAACCTGAAAATCGAGGCTCCTAAATGGAGGACAGGCGACGAGAAACACGTTGAAATGTCTTTCCAATGTACAACTGATAGTGTCGCGCTTGCACTGAACACGAGTCGGTTAGTAATTTTATTTTCATGGGACACGAATAATAGGCGTGGTGTAATAGCACGTGGAACATGACGGGCGATAAAGCGTGAGGTAAAGACTGTAACGCGGATATTTTACGCGAAATTCACACGCAGAGGACCACACAGGGAAAGCACGCGTACGAGGGGACAATGGTAGTACATGGTCGGCTCTGACGATGGTACCGAATTCAAATTTCTGCGAAAGACCCGGTATTCTCGTGCACGATACTCTCCGAGAGATGGTACTTAATTTCCCTCGTCTCGTTCTCGTTGCATGACTATTACGAGTCCTTCTATTAGGGGTGCAATGCGAATAGGTTCATTCTGGATATTTAGCAGAAAAGTGTATTCTTCGAAGCCGTGTGCGATTGTACATGTGTACGCGAGAAGGAAGGACGCGTACATGTCAGTGCTGAATCAATATCTGGGTCAATGGCGCTCAGTTGGCCATACACCTGTCCATTGTTCTGTAGTGGCAAAGCACGTGACGAGTCGCGATAAATTGCAAGCAAAGTCGACGGTGTGGGTTCAGCTGTTACACGTGTATACACGGTGGTGCAGAAAGCGGGACGAGTGTAATAAAAATATCCGATGGTCACGAATCTGATTAAAACTTCGTTTTATTCGTGCAAGCCAATTACGTGTAAGTTACGTCGAGTTTCGCTGATTTCATTTCCACGTGTTGCACGTGTACGAGATAGTGTTTGGTGGAAGTAAAAGTACTTTCCACGATGTGCTGATTAAAATGCACCGATTTAAACATTTTATTTTTACAGTTTTACAGTATTCGTTATTTTATTATTTTTACATCTTATCCTTATTGCGCAACGCTGTGACTAACGATTCGCGTTATATTTAAAGACGTTTGTTATTTTATTTACGATATTATGTTCCTACGTTTAGCTTCACGATATATTGGAGAACCTAAGCCAATTACCTGTCATAGAGATGAATTCATACTCTCATCGCTCAATTTAACAACGTTAGGAAGAAGAAGAGAAATCTTTGATATTCTTTTTGTTTATAAAATGATCGATGGTCTTATAAATTGTTCTGATATGTTAGAAAAATTCTCAGTGTTCCAACTTTTCATTTAAGACGATACAACTTTCTTCGTATACAACGTAAAATCGCTTATGTTAATACCACTCAGGTATTAATAGAATGATTATTAATGTTAACAACAGTTATCATACCCTAGATCTATTCAGCCAATCTCTTCACTATATAAAACAGCTACTACATCGCACCTCTCTGTAAATAATTTTTTTTTCTTATACTTATACACATCTTGTCTGTTTGTGTATTTGTATATTTTTATTTTTATTCTTTTTTGTTACCATTAATTTTATACCTCACTCTAATAATTTTCTTGCAATTTTTCTAATGAGTTAATTCCGTATAAATAAATAAATAAAAATAAATAAATAAATAAATATGCTGTATTTAAGTCTCTGTATTACTATTATAGAGATTGGACGGAGGTAATCTTTATTGGTAACAATAATATAAAAATGCGAGAGTGACGAGAAAGTTAGGAATTATTTCTCGGCTTATTGCAACATAATATTACAATATTACAACTCACTTCGACTTCTACTCTTGACTTTACAATTTAACCCTTTGCACTCTCTGTCGCCATTTAATCAGATTCTGAAAATTGATTTTTAATTAATATATCAAATTTAAAATTACCCAACGATGCGTGCAATATCAAAGTAAAATAATTCTGCATTTTAATTTGCATACGATTTCTTATTTACTATTTTAAAAATATCATCGACTTTATGACAGTCTTCGAATTACTATTTTTCGGTAAGGAAAAAATCGTCGAGTGCAAGGGGTTAACTCAACGATAACTGTCTTCAACTTCAACTCGATATTAACCGTTTGCACTCGACAATTTTTTGGTTAAAGAGGTATACGAGTTGAAAAATTTTCTACTATAAGACTGATAATATTTTTCTAGCAGTAAGTAAGAAATCGTATAATAATTAACAGGTAGAGTTATTTAATTTTGATATCTCGCATACTGTTACATTACCTTAAATTTGATATATTAATTAATATCGATCTTCCAAATTTTATGAAATGATGACTGAAGGTCACCTCTCGAGTGCAAATGGTTAACTGTCTTCTAATCGATCTTGACTTACTTTATATTTCTTATCCCCCATGCACGTGTTTTTGCATGTTCCCCTTAACGTGACCAAATATGGTCATACTAAGGGTCTGAGCCTCAGCCAAGGTTTCCCTGGCTGACCTGAGCTTTGCACCTTCGACCCTCGTTCTCTCGGTAACCTTCATAAAGCTGCGTATCCATGATGGAAAATGTACGATACTATGTTATACATTATTTAATTTGTATTTTATTCAATAGACCATCGCTGGTCAGTGCTTGACAAACGAGTTAAATCGAAACTCGCGATCGTTTTGTGATCGTGCAATACAGTCGTGGTTCTTCTATCGAGTTCGATCGGAATATCTCTTGCAGCATCTCTTCGCTTTGAATCGTGGCACAATTCGATTCTATCGCACACGTATAAGCCAATTCCGTGCTATTGCAGACGTTTAACTATTTTATACTAATGGTACGCTTTGAAAGAAGAGCAGCGAAGGACGAACACATTAAAACAAGGGTAGGTCACCCCTGGAGTCGTGTCTTGCTGAATATTTATCAGCCCCGAAATTCCAGTCTGCCGTGACGTTCTTTGTCGGCTGTGAAATTTTTATAAGCCACCTATGTGTGCCAGCCCGTTCTCCTGCTTCGTTATTATATTACTTTCCTCCCGCGATTTAATATAATACCGTCAGTTCGTATTCTCGATCCAAGATCGTGCTTTCACGCAACACGTGAATGCAAATTAGAACACTTGCAGATACCACGGTCATTAATCTTTTTCCACAACACGGTAGCACTTAACGGTTGTATCAAGATCACGGAGCTTAGATTTCGAGACTAGAACTTTGTTGACTTCGAGGTTTGCAGCTGAAAGTTTTCTCAGATAAGAGTCACTATAGTCGCGGTTTTTCGATCTCGCAGCGTTTAGGCCAATATTTCCCTCGATTAAAGTCCACACTTTCGAACCTTGAGCTTCTAAGGGCAGAGGTTTCTAACCTTGAGATGGAAAATCTTCGATCTTCAATCCTGAAGCTTAAAGCTTCCTTATCCGCAACATCTCACTGGCTCTTGAATTTCATATTTCGAAGCAGAACTTTCACTTCGAGCTTTCGGGACAGGCGTGTCTCAATTTTGTTTTGAAGAGAGGCCAGACATTCACGACCTTGAGCTTTCGAGGTCATCTCTCTTGATCTGCCGTTCTAAGGCCACAGCTTTTTACTTAGCTGTTGGCGGTTGAAAATAAAATTACACACGAATCGATATAAGGGCACTATCTTTATGGAGGTTAATTCGGTAATTGTCTTATTATTCTCGTGTACTCGAAACTAGTAATTTCGCCGGGGCAAAGCTGCTTCCACGCTAGAGATTTTCAATGAAAGCACAAGCGTGGAAATATAGGTCGGATATTACGTTATATGGCGCAATGTTACTCAAGAAAATAGAATTTCCATTGATCGAACACCGAGCTGAGTAAATGCAAATTTTCCCCTCGCTCACGCAATATTAAGCATATCAAATTTATTCGTCCATTTATTTATTTACACACTACGTATGGACGCGAATCGTGGTACACGAATATTTCCAATTCCTGCCATAACAAATTTCTAAAACAAATTTCTCCAAAATAAAATAAAAATCGAAATTAAAAAATTTCGAAAAAATTTCAAAGAATAAGAAAATCTCTCGGTTTCCTTACCAAGTTCGTTTGTAAATACACGAAAATGATAAATACATCGGAAATATACATGGTCCGCTGTAGAAACGGGGAATTATCGAAGGCACATTTGCATCGCAGTCGTTCGGCTGCCGTTGACGCAATCAGTGTTCACTCGGATACGAGCAAGCGGCGCAAAGTTATCATCTGTTCCAAAGAATCTTGCATGTGCGGAAAACTGCATCCGAGCTGGCGTGATGGTAATGTGGGCCACGCAAGGTCGGTTGTTATGTAGTCGCGTATTTCGAGAAGAACCTAATTAGGCGTGTGCCCATTTTCTCCATCCCACTCTCTTTCACCTTTTCTTCCATATACCAGCTATGCAAAATGTCGCGGGATCGACTACGTGCACGCGATTTAACGTGCCTAGGATGAAGTATTTAACAGACTGCAACGAAACCTCGGCCGGTCGGTACCATTCTAATTGCGTTCGTTCATTCAGTCGCGTAGTTAGCACGAAGAATTTATACGACGGTCGGGTTTTTCCCATTTTTTCCCCTACCTGGCATTCCGTGAACGTCGCTCCGATCTCAGGTAAGTCGGGACTCGTTAGCCGAGTAATTAATTGCGCTCGCAGTTTGAAATTTCCTCGACCATGGTCGACCACCAAAGATGAAATCTATAGATTTATATTTCCACTTGGCGAGAAATTTGCAGAAATTTGGTCGAATTAGTCCCGTTTTTGGTATCGTTGTTTAACGTCTTTCGCCAGGTAACAGCAGTGGGTATTCAGTTTGATGGCGATCGCACACGAATGGGATGATTTATACCTCGATTATTACGCCGGTGTATCTATCTATGTCAACGGAGACGTAACGAGCAATTAAATCGACGGTATTAAAATACCCTGACCTATGAAAATCGGCAGGATAACGACTAAATCCTCGCTCGCGATGTCTCGAAAATAACGCTTTTCGAGAAATTTCGATGCTTTGAAATTTCCTTTGACTTGGGAACTTCGCTTCGAAATTTCTTGCAGCTCCGGAAGTCTGGATAACTCGTCCTGCATATCTGGAGCATCGTGTACTCGATGTAATTTTCCGTTATATACGAGAATATCTTAGCAGGAAAATTTCAGTGGATTTTATCGTAAGAAAAGATCGTCGAAAAGATATGGAACGAGTTTTATTTTATTCATAAATTTTCTTTAATTAATTCAGCAATCCAGTTCCGAGTAATTGTTTATCCTCGTTATTATCCTGGCTTTCGTGTAACTAAAAGTTACTTCTCGCGTGCATATTTCACAGCAAACTTCGTTCGTTATTCTTCGGTTCCTCTCTGCAGATCTATCCAGCGGTGAAAATGTTTCTTCGATTAATCAAGTTTCCTTTTTAAATTTTTTCCCTCTCGGCCAGAGTCGCGATGTATTAATTAATATCGCGTGCAACTCAATGTCCAACGAGTTAATTAACGTTGTAATTGAAATTCACGATGGATACGGCTGTTAATGTATGCGAACGTGAAATACGAATTGTTTATTTACACGCGTGCATGCGTCGCTGATTTACACTGCACTCACCTGTTAATTTCATTGTCGTGCCAGTCTAATGAGATATAGACTCGATTTGCTGTATGCACGCGTGCTATTCGTCCCGTGATCGTATTATTAACAGGCGATTCGAGATTCTGCACGCGATACTGGCATTGTTCGTCAATCCTCTTACCTTTTTCCTCGTCGTTTCCTTCCACTTGATAAATTAACACGGTATATTATGCACGCGTGTGCGAAACGCGTTTGCCATTGTGGTTTTTCGCGCGGGCGTAAATCATTTTACATTCGTGGCTTTCCCACCCTTCGTTACCCCTATCGCGTCGTGTTAATCGCGATTAGCCGTTGAAACTGGCCATTTTTCTTAAAACCAAATTAAAATCCGCGTAAACAAATCGTACGCGAGTGAAGTAAAGGAATAAAGGAAAATGAAAATAAACTCGCGCGTTGGTAAGTACTCGATCCTCGCGCACTTAATTTCTTCCTCGCAGCATTCGTTACGAAGGAGGAATAATTTTGGGAAATAACTCGAGACCCGTCCGACGTTCGTTGCAGTTTTAATTACGGTCGATTAGCATAGCGACGACGGGAGGGATAGTTAATTAGTGGAGGAACAGGTCAGAAACTCGGGACCGGAAGAGAGAGGTCCGAAAACGAACGCTTCCGAGGGTTGTTTTCTAGACCAGCACGGATGTTACGCTAAACAAAGTGACAGGAAGAGAAAGAACCCGGCGACCAGCTTCTAGAGAATTATTTGATTACGTAGATGCAGGCTGAAGAAACGCGTTGTAGTTTCCTGGTCGGCGCGAAATGTTCGGTGAATTGTGGTCCACTGGTTGTCGCGTTAAGTTGAACGAATGTTGGAATACGCTTCGTATTTTAATGTAAATCAACCTGGCTGGGCCAATGCTGCCGCAACATCCTTCTTTTTCATCTTTTACCTATTTCTTTTTTAATGAAAATACGACCGACAGACGCGGCTGCGTAAAAATTATTCGATGGCTTCCCGGTGAAAATATACGAAGTCGTATGCAGTTTGCAACGACGTTTATGGTCGGGTAAATTACAAAAAACGATGATTGCGTTTTACTCGAATGTAAAGTCGGAGGGATCCAGAACGAAACCGGATTTGCGAATAAATTTCGATTTTTATTACTTCCGGATTGGTAATCCGCGATGGTAATCAGTGACGGGGTAGCGAGATTCATTTAAGAATTAAAACACATTGCATTTCCCGATTCGCCGTGCAACCACGTTTTATTTAAAAACAAAAAGGGATATTACGATACGTTTGATGGAATCCGGTGTGTGCGGTGGCAACACAATTCCCGCAATGGGAATTTTCTGCAGTGGATACTTGCAGCGGTGATCGTATTGTCGGCTAAACGCATTGTTTCAGAACCCTTGTGCGGCCGAATCGATCAACTGTCCGTTTCGAATTTCACGTGAACGAGATCGTATTTTTCACGCGTATCGCCGATCTTCCCGCGACCCCCCGCGATGCGACGCCACGCGTCCCCGTTAATCCACCGCTCTCCCCCATTGTAGTTACGTATAAATCCAATAATTATCTCCGCGCCGTAATTCGCGTATCAACCGATCACCGATCTACATTAAAGCGATAGGTATTTCGTTTCGCGTTTCGACGAAATGCTTCGCTTTCCGGCGAAATATCGGGAATGGAACGGATGTTGTACAAAAGGGTCGTATTTGCAGCGAGTGTGCATCGGCAATAATTTTTTCCAATTTATCGAAACGATTTAACGAAGATCAGTCTTTCGAATGGAACAAAATATTTCGAATATTTCGCATCGAATGGAAATTGGAATATTCAATAGGCCTGGTTATGGTTGAACTACAGAGTGTTCTATAGTAGATTGTTTGTTGATGGAGGGTCTTGGATGATAGTATGGTCGTGATGATTGTCCGGTCATCTTGGGATTTTTAGGACAACTCTGTCGTGACTGCTCCTGTCGATGGTTTTATAAGTTTCGTCTGTCTGCTGATTGAAGTTTAAATAATTTAGTATTAAATAATGTAGCATCGCAGGATAATAAACTTGGGTTTGGCTCGAGCGTTCAGGGTATTATCTGGAGTGCGTGCGGAAGGACGAATGATTGTGCGCAAGGATCGTGTGGACGGGATGTTTATGAAAGTATCGGTTGCATGTGAAGAGTACCTAGGAATACGTCTAAGTGTTTGAGCTACGTGACCCACTGAGGGCAAGGTCGTAAGAGGTGCGTGAGAAAAGCGTGATTGAAAGAGGATACAGTGTATGATTTGAAATAAGGATGCATGGGCGTGAAGCGAACAGTCTTAGGGATGTGGATTTGGTTTTATTAGTGTGAATGCAAGTGTGTGAGGTCGAGTGATGGCACGAATATAGATATGTATGTTTTTAGAAGTGCTAGTGGAAGATCTAGAATGCGTGGTGTTGTGCATTTGCTATGGATCAGAGTCAATATGTTATAAGGAAGTTCTGTTTGTTATAAGAAGCGCGAGAGTGAACAATTATGATAAAATGCGTGTGTAAATTTATAATTTGATAATAAATATACGATTATTATACGACAAACTCACAAGGGACAGTCTTAGGAGGAGTCTTAGGGACAGTCTTAGGAGTGATCAGAACAGAGTTGTGTGGAGAGGAGTTATTAGTTGTTAGTTGTTTAATTGTATTTTAGTTGTAACAGGCTGAGTTGTAATTGCGTTGTTGAATTGAGTTGTAGTTTTAAGTTGTAGTTGATATAAATTCGTATGCTTAATCGTCACCCACATATTGTTAATCTATTATTATTATTACTAATAAATAGTATTATCTACCACCAACCATAGTCTCTACAATAATTTAGTAATAATTTAATAATTAGTGGAAGTTTAAATAATTTGGGTCCTTGTTACGGTTTACCCAAGTGGTGGCTTAGATGACGATGAGTATATATAAGTCAAGGGATGCTGACAATAAGGACATAAAACAGTCCTCCACTTAACCTGGGACATTGTGATCCTAGGGCCACAACATAAGTAATAATATAATAAAGCTATTTCCGAGATTTTTCTTCTTTCACTTTTTATGCTACGTTTTAATTTTTATAAAACTTAGACGCATAATGGATTAAAACAATAATTTTGAATTAAATTGTCTAACTTCTCATTTATCGAAATAAAATTTTGAATATTTAGAAATATCGCAATAAAAGCATATGCTCTGCTGATTTACGTTACAAGTAAAGCTGCCTGTAATGTAAACAAGCTTTCAGTGCTTCAAAGATTTCCTCATCGCAGATCTGTAAAAGAACTTATTTTGTTCTATTTTATTATAAGCCAACGATACTATCTTAAGTCAATCCATCCAAAACGCGATCCTACACGTATGAAAGATAATATCGAGTTTCAATGTGTTTCGAGGAAAATGTGACTCACCTTTATCCCGTAATTGCTCTCCTCGTATATGATAGACACATAACTCCATCCCATTGTCAGCACGATGTCCACCATTGCTTTCACCTGATAATGGTCGCTGGGTATAGTGCGCGTGAAATACTCGAAACGTTGTTTGTTGGAAAGTTCCGGGCTGGTCGAGAAGAAGGAGACCTGAAAGCGGGTCAGAAGTTACGGTCTTTTCATCTTCGATGTTCCTAGCTAAGTTCGAGGAAAGCGTTAAGTAGATTTTAGCGTTCCTTTCATCAAATTCCATTACTAATTGCTACTACAGTCTAGTTTCCATTCTCCAAGTTTATGTATGCCTACGCGTCACACTGTTTCCAACTTCCTCTACAGCTTATTTCGGTATTTACCTCGGCTTTTATTCCACTTCCAAATTTCATATATTATATCAAAAATGAAAGAAAGTTCGTACATCTTTCACGTGACGCTTTTCACATTTTCTCAAAAAATTTCGAAATCTCTATTAACTCTCAAAATCAATATTGCACTATGTTATTATAATTATCAAACTAAATATCGCGTTATAAATTATGAAACCAGAGAAAAGGCGAGAGTAATTTCGCTTGTTTAATAATTTGTTCGCCTTTGTTATTTCCTCCTCTCCGAAGATATAGCATGCACGTGCGAGAGCATGAGTTATGCATGCACGTGGCTCTACAAATTCGTCTAGCATATCTCAAATAGAATTAGTTTCTGTCTCATTTACTCGGGCGTGGGTTCAGTCGTAACTAAGCGTCAGTAATCCCGCGATTATGCTAACAATTCGCCAACGTTACGTCCGAATTGTAATTTTATTCGCATTTTCCACCGTTCTAATTCGCTCTTTATAAAATTAAATATTTCCATCTTCTTCGCTGCGAAGAGCGCCGTGCAAGTGGCTGCAACAGGGAGCCGTGTAGCTTCCTCGCGCTTTCGAGTAATTTCCAAGTACCTAGGATGTACACGAATTTTTCCTCTGCATTTTCACGCATAATGTCGGTCGTTTCCGTGCTATATCCCGTATGACGGAGCGCTAACGGCGCCATCGCTATAACGTCTGATGGATTTAATCCGGACGTAAAACAACGCCGGTTGGAATTATCGAAGAGTCGTGTTTACCGGTTGTCCACTGTCGTGATAATTTCCCGAGCAATCATGGCGCGATAGCAAACAAAGAGTTCGAGTGATGATCTTTGCTTTTGAAAATCATGAAGATTAAATTCTACGATTTCGAAACGTGGACGTAGTGGAATACAACGGTAAACAGTTTAGATAATATTTTATCTAGACACAATCATTTTCTGTGACAGGATTCTGTTTTATTTGTGTATTCGATGGTTCAAATAGAGTATTTATTAAACCCTGTCGGCATAATCTACACGAAATTTTATCAAATTAAAAATCAAATATCAAATTAAAAATTTCGTTTGTTCGTCAGATTTGTTACCAGTATTATATACCACAGGGTTTAATTCGTTAAATTAAGCAGATAAATAAATAAATAAATAAATAGGAAACGAATGGAAAGATATATTCTCGAAATGTCGAAACAGTATTTGGATGAGAATTATCGTGATAGCTAAATTCCCTCCTCTTTGTTTTTATCTCCAAATTTCAAATTTCAATTTTCACTTACCACAGGATTTTATAACTTGTCTCTTCTTTATTTAGATGCAATTATTTTCTGTGACAGGAATCTGTTTTATTTGCGTATTCGATGATACAAATAGAGTATTTATTAAATCCTGTTTGCATAATCTCCACGAAATTTTATCCAATTATATATTACGCTTACTCGGTAAATTTGTTACTGGTATTATATATTACAGGGATTAATTTGTTAAATTAAGCAGATAATTAAATAAATAAATAAATAGGAAACGAATGGAAATATATTTTCTCGAAATATCGAAAGAGTATTTGGCTAAATTCCCTTCTCTTCGTTTTTATCGCAAATTTTCACTTACCACGGGCTCTTATAACTTGTCTCTTCTTTATCCTCGTGGTAAAACCACTTCGGAGATACTTCAAATATTTTCCCAGCACTCGAAACCGTAGTTTCAGTGTCTACTCACGGACGTTTATCACTTTGAGATTGCGATGCATGAATTTTACGGGTACCATTTTCCTTGGAAGCTTGTAGTTATGCGAGAACCTAATGTTTCTCACTGCAACCCCGCTGGATCTGCATAACATGCAAATTTCGGATTGGAAGTATGCTCGAATTAACCCTCGATCTTCCTGGTCGGCTGCTGGTTGAACAGCTATTAAGAATATTTCCTCGAACTAGTTTACGAAACAATTTCGAAGAACTTTCCTTCGCTATTAATTATATTTCGTAATTATCCTTCAACTTTCCCTTCAGTCCAGGATCATCTGGAATATAATTCCGAGAATTTTAATTTCAACTCACTGGCAGTCTTATTCGATAAATTGCCTTGATTAAGTAGCAGAGTGAAACAGGTCTTTCTAAAATGGCATTAATATGATAATTAATATTACCAAAGTCGTAAACAATTTCTTCTCTTTGTTCGGAAATTCGTGATGAACGAGCTGGTTTTGATTATTCTGGACTCCTTGAGGTCTTGGACGATGGGGGAATTAATAGTGGGAAGAATTGTACCCTTAATTATCGAGCTCCTCCATTCTCCTCCGTTTCGTCTGATAAAAATTCTAATAACCCGAAGGTATAATAACAGCAATACGATAATACATCAATCCGTCGATCTTCGAACTATCTGAGAATTAATTCTTTTGGTACTCAGGAGCTGGCCGCTGTTATACATTCGTGGTACGAGGAAGTTTTCCACAAGGGTGGTTGCACTGTATGGCAGTGTACGTAAGCTATGAAAACGTGTTTTGCGATATTCATAGAAATTTCGAGTGTGATTGACAATAAATTTTCATTCGGACCGCGACAGTCATCGGTGATGTTTCGTGGATGCTGTCAATAGGCGACGGTAGTAACGTCTAAAACGTTTCATGGCGGCCGCCAATGGGGGTGCAGTAGTACCGAAAGGGTTAAATAATCAAAGAAAAAAGAACGTCGATTTCGTTATTTTCCAAATTTTCACACAGGCTGTAAAATTTTTCTCTTCACCTCAGCTGTCGTTTATTTTCCCCCTTTTCAATTCCTAGATACAGGAATTGCAATGATCAACGGGGTACCATTTTTTTCGCTCGGCTTTACGGTGTCCCGTAGGACGATTTATCACGGTTGAGCAGCTCCTGATGGCCGCTCGACATTTTTCGCGAGCAGTAACGAAGGAACTCGCTCGAGTTGAAATCTCAGACAAGCTCCGTTGTGGAAGACGGAGGATTTTCGTTCACCCTATATAGTCACGGAGTATAGTCGGTCCACGGGGGTTGCGCGCGTGGAAGATGAGTTTATGTAGCGAGAAACGAGTCCGCGTTATCTGCTGTTACGCCCGGAGCAGCTCGGCTTTTCTCTCCGCGACGCTGCACGCCATTTTATCCATAGCGTCTTCGCGTTTTACCATCTGGCAAATCCGTATAGGATGGTCCGAATATATTTATCAACTCTCTTCAGACACTCACTCACTTTTCACCAGCGTTGAATCTTCTCGTTCCGATTATTCTCCTCGGGAGTCTCCGCGAACGCTGGATCGTCTTTGTCTCTCGCGTAGCTCCTCAGAAATCGACGTATTTCTCGCGGAAATTTGATTGAGAAACGACAGAGGACTTGCTTGCTTATTTCTTTAATGGCCACTGCAAGACACTTTTACGGTTAAAAGGATCCAACTTTTTCAATAAACGATTTAATACTTGCTCTGCAACCCTCTCCGACTTCCCCATCCGACCTTTGGATTTTATCTTTGTGGAGTCTTTACCCATCTCGACGTTTCCTTCCCGCCTTTGGTCTTCGGGCTTTTGCGACCGCTTCCTCCATCTTCTCACGTCCATTCTTCCCTTTCACCCTTTAAGCTTTCGAGGGTGAAGGTAAGAAGGTGAGACAGACGACAGGAGAGGGAACGGTTCTAATCTACCCGTGGATGGAACCGATATACCCGTGTCAAGAGTGGGAAAACATACAATGCTTGGAACAAAGAGTCTCAGCAGATGAGGATTTCGGTAGAAGAGAATTAGTCCAACATCTTCCGACGATATAATAATGACGGAGAAATTATTTATTTATTTATTTACTTACGAATCAGAGAACCTTTTGGTATACAATATCTCAGAAACGAATGGTAAGATGACAGAGTATAGCGAGCTTTGGGTCTGTAGGAATCTTTACAAAGTTATTAATAATTGAAATCTTCTGTGGTTCCTATTGATGGGCTGGTGTTCTTAGGGTGTTGGCCTGTTGGTGTTCCCTTGTCGCTGTGCTATGATACGGATAGCAGCTAGAAGGACGACAGGAAAAGGAAGGGATGCGTTTCGTCTTGGCCCTGCTAGTGGACTCGTCAGTACGGCTTTTCTAGCAGGCCAATTCCAATTTAACATACGTTTAATGCGCCAGAAACAACAATATACATATAAATAAAGAACCGAAACGTACAAAAGGGTTTCAAATGAATACTTAGACTACGAGATCGATGGCTCCAGCGTGAAGCACTCGCGATCTATCATCAAACTTAATCTACCGCGCTTATCTCTATAGGGTAATATAAACTTAACCCTTTTAGTTCCAACGACGATATATCGTTGCGTATGCGATGGTGCCTTATTTTTCGCATTGCGAGAAAGCTCTATCTCGAAATAAATTTATAAAACGTTATAAACGGTCTAATTTCGTTGCAAAAGAATTTAAAAAATTGTTTTCGGGTTTAATTTTTTGTTATGTTCTATGGTGATTGGTGCCATGGAGTCATCCTTTCGTTCTCAGGACTGATATCGGTTATTCTATTAAAAATGATCGAAAATTTAATACTTATACTTCATACTACGGGACCTACATAAAACTGTGATCAAACGATGATTATTATATAAAATATTGTTTTTAGAAGAGAAACTTGTTTCTATATTTTTCATCGTGTAATATGCTGCGTTTTGAATTTTTTAAGTATCATTTTTGTTTTGGTTTTTATTAGTAAATTCGTCCGGTTATTTTCGCATAGGCACCCGTTCTCCGCTCGGCACTAAAAGGTTTAACACGTTCCGTGCCAAGCCGTTTTTGCCCGACATGATCTCTAAGCCATTTGTCGTTTTGACCAAAAATTGATATATTATCACGCAATATGTCATTACACCATCAATTCATAAGTAATTAGCTTGTTTAGAGTAGTTATCACACCGTGTACCATTTATGGTACATTTATGGTGTTGCGATCAGTTCGACTGTAAAAGTCAGTCAATTGGAAAATTTTCGATTAGTAAAAAGAAGTAGAAGATTAGTGACGTTTTGCAGCGATTGCCCGAATAAGCCATTTTTATGCATCGCTTGTTTTAATGAAGTTAACCATTACGTGTAATTAATAACTATTTTATATATAACAATTAAACAAATTTGTGTGCTTTGTTCTATACTACATTTTGTATAATTCCTCATTCCTTTAGTGGAAATATATTTTACAGAATTAAATTTGTCATAAACGTATGTTTTCTGCATATTTTCAGCATTTATATTAAATAAATATTTCTGAGTGTACCACCGGTGGTACACGTGGCCTGAAGATCAAGTTTAACGTGTATCACCGGTGGTACACGTGGCACGGAACGTGTTAAGAACTATCTTATTTAGCACGCAGGTGTGCCTATGTATAGGAAAGGCACGAAAACTATACAGCTTTTGGTTTTAAGTGGGTAAGGGGCCCTGCCTTAGACGGGGATACTTGGCATAGGAACTTCTATTTTAAGGGAGGATTCATCCAGGACTTGCTCGCAAGTCCTCGAACCTCCTTCAAGTAGGAATCCATCTATTGGTAAGTGTGAGAACGTGTACAGGTCCAAAAGTTGACAAAGAATCGACCAAATGGATATAACGTGACACGACGTGTTCACTGGAAAGTGGACAACGTATTCCACGAACTCGCGATATCTCATAAGGGATGCATAGGAGTTTGATTTAAACTTATTGTTAGGCAAAATTTCCGCACTGGATATGCTCCCATTCCGTACTTTATTTGCAAATCACACGTCTTCTCTCAAGAGACATCGGGCTTAATCGAAATAGTGTCCGATGGTAATCGTGATTTGAATAACATCGGATTTAAATAATGTTGTTCCTCTGTTTCCTGATTTGAGCGAGGATCAGACGTTTCCGCCATTCTGCAGAGAAGATTGGGAAGGTGTTCGGACGGTTTTGCTTCTTCGATCATTATTTTAATGAATTAGGTTGTCCTTATGCCGATACGTTTTTGCATTTCCATCGGTGGTCTCGTCTCGAGGTCGCTGCGAAATTGCAAATCCCTTTGTGAAGCTGCCAAATGACGTTATCGTTAATTGAAACGGACCGGCTGCTCCCAAACCGCGCGAAATTGCAGGCCCCGTTGCAGAGGACTCGATAAAAGCGGAATAAACGAACGCATCCGATCGCCATCGGGTTTTCTTCATATCGCGAAACAAAAGCTTTCCGTAGTCTCTACATAGTTCTACAAATTCTGCTACAGCTCTCAGGTATTCCGCATTGCAGCCGCGAGTGTATCAATGGCGCCTGAGAAATGGAAACGCGAAGACAATGTGATCATCGTAGGTAATTATCATGGGATTATTTTCCGTCGGATCTGGGCGAAATTTATTTTAAATAGTAATTTGGAAAAAATTATTTCGAACAACGTTATTTGTCATTTCATAAATGAAGTATGTATTTTGATAGAATTTATGTCTTTCTCTTGATCAGTAGAAATCGTAAATCAAATAATCGATTATCTCTGAAAATAATATTTATTTGGGTAATTGAAGATTTTGGTTCTTCGAGAAATAACTTTATTCTCGGAAATTATTTGATCGTGAAATTATTTAAAAAATTTCAAATTAAAATGTCTAGGGCTGCCTGGAATAAACAGAAGAATTTTTTCCACGGTTCTACACGTGTGTGAAAAATTGTATAAAATTGAAAAGATTCAGAAAAGTGATAGAGACGTAGGAAGATCGTGTTTCGTCGAGATATCGCCTCGATCAAATCGCCAGTAGTAGTAATCGAATTTTCGTCGACGTCGATAGACTGGTGAACGAGAGGTGTCTACAGCAGCCATTTCACGCTGGTCGTGCCAGTGAAATTACACGATTTTCGACGTGTCTGCTTGTTTCGCATGAAAATGCGAGGTCTCTAAATCCCGTTTATATAATCCACAGGTACTTAATAAAGTACTGATAGATCAATCGTGATCGGACTGTTTGTCATTGGCTCGCTGCTGCTGAATTAGTCATGTAATTGCAATTGGCATTGCTGACTCGGGTTATTGGTTTCTTCTTCTATCCTCACTTGTCGTGTACTTCGATCTGTCAATAATTTCGCGTCGTTCAATCCTTTCGTCTCGCAATTATCGCACCTGCTCGAACGTTATAAAAATTCAACGCGAAATATCCCGTAATTATTTTTCGTTGATAATTTCGGTTTTCTCGAGTTTCTTTTTTCCACGAATGTCATCAGGCAGGATTTCATTCGCAACAAGCACAAAAGGTGACGCACAGTGGGGAATTTCGCTGAAAAACTAGTCAAAATTCAATTTTTCGAATGTAAAACTACGTCTTGCTTCTATGTCATGTTTGTTACATATGCTTCGATGCACCTAACCCCGCATGCAATTTTGAAATATAATAATCAATTGTTCAGGTATATGTCATCAAAGTTGACGAAATTTAGTGTTTCTAGTATTTTAAAATTTATAGCATGTGCAGTGTGCCGGTACATTATGTGCTCAAGAAAATTTTAAAATAAAAACTTTGCAATTCAACAATAGTAAATAACTTTGAATTTACTCGTGTAATCCTTGTTTCAAGGTATAATTTTTATCGACACTTGAATAAAGAATTAGAATTTTTCGCATTAATTACGAGACTTCACTAGATCTCAAAAAAGTTTATAAATTATATTTATCGTTAATAACAAATTGTTCGCAACGTAAATTTATAATAAAAGTAAAAAGATTAATCTATTATTCGCTATTACTAGAACTTACGACGTACTTGTGTTAAAATGTATTCCTATAACTTGCAAAAAGTCTGTAAATAATTACACTAATTGTTAATAACAAATTAAAATTGTTATTAACAAATTGCTCGCGATGTATGTTTATAGTAAAAGTAAAAAAATTAATAAATTATTGGCTATTAAAGCAGAGAAATAGTAATTAATAGAATCGGTAAACTTCAAAAATTTCTGATTGGGGTGGGGGGTTTGGCAGATCGGCGGCTATATAAAGGGCGACGCGCCAATGCTCGAGTCATTTGCCGGTTTGACTCCGGAAGTATAACATCGAAATTTTTTGGTGTGTGGAGGGGTGGGGGGTTGAAGTGAGGTAGGGGTTGGTTACCCCTACCCACACCCCACTCCCTTAAATAATTTAACAACAATTTTTGTTTCTAGAACCAATTTATTTTTTTTCTGGTTTTAATTTTTTAATTTTTTCAGGTTTTTATTATTTTCTTTTCAGATTTTTTTCATTTTTAGTTATTTTTCTTCGGAAATTCGAATATTTCGTATAATATTCGAATGACTCCTCGTTGATATGTTTATATTTCATCATTGAAGTGTTTATGCAATTTATTTTTTTTACAGGTTTTAATTATTTTTTCTTTCAGATAAATAAAAATTTTTGGAAAATGATTCCAAGCTGAGAGATACACATGCAATGTTACGTAAATTTTTTGACTTCGAATTCGTAATTGGCAACCTTCAATATCCAGATATCGATCTTTGTACAAATCATAAGATGTGTTCACATTTTGGACAGCTTTTCGGTGAAATTTCCCAGTGTGCAATGCGGTGTTCCCACAAATATCGCAAGTTTGATCATTCATATTCGAGTTGGAAATGAATTCGCATCCGACTAGAAGGATTCTCGCGAATATCTGGACCCGATGAAAGTCGTATCAATGAAGTTCGGGACTTCAGTAGAATAAAGGAGGAATCATAACGATCCTCTGTGCGAGCTACGTGAATGGAAACTTTGATATAAATGTCGGGACCCGGCATTCGCGGAAATAAAAAGCAGAGAAATACAAATTTTCAGTGACCCACGGTGGAGGATTTTCATGAATTTGCGGATGAAATACAAAGACGTTCTTTGATTTATACAGAAATTCGTGTAATATGGTTTTGCAGGTCTCGTATAATGAGTCCTAGATAGAAATTGGGAAAAGAGTTTCAGATGACTGTTCGAAATGAGGATTGAATATGTGAGAAAAATATTAAATTTCGGTTTGAAGTTTATTTCTACTAGCTACTAAATATATTACGTACATTTATTTTTTAAACGCCATTAAATTTAAAAAAATGTCTCCAATTACTATATTTTATTTATTAATTTAGACATTTATCAATTATTTTTGCATAAAATATGTATTCGAATCCGCATTTTTACGACATTTTGCCTCGTTTCTAGAAATTAGAATTGGAATTATAGAAATTGCGTAAGTTTTGTCTTTGACTTTATTACTCCATCTAGGACCCCTTCTTCCTTCTTTCTTTTCTTCCTTTCATTAGCTCGTGAATATAGTTTCGTCGAGATTGTTCGAGGAACGATTTAACTAACTCGCAGCAACCATTCTCTCGTGCTTCGAGTTATGTTAAAATGTCAACGCTCAAAGATGGTCGTCCGGAAATTCGTTTTCATTAAAAAATTTAAAAAGCGTTCAGAAACGATGACAGTCCTGTGAAATAGTTTTAAACCGACCTCATCGATCCGGAGAACAATACCAGACATTAACGCAGATTTTAATCGCTTCCTTGGACGAACAATGAAACATGGACAATTTTTAATCCCTGTTTCCCGTGATTCGTTTTCACGTGCTGGACGAGAAATTTTAGTCGATATTATTTTCGATAGTATCGCATCGCGATATCGGAAGATTTATAATTAACAGCCGGGAAAAATTTTAATTAAAACGAACCTCGGTCGGTGGGGCACGATTCTCCTATTTATAATTAATTAAATTTAATTCAATTCACGATTTCACGAAAAATTTTCAATTTAATAATTATTATAATTAGAACAATTTTACGATTGCATTGGAAATGGAGAAATTTCACGATTTCTCGTTGTATTTACGTGTTTCGGTTTGTGAGTCGATGTAATCTCCTGGGTGATCTCCCTTTTTCGAATGCTTGCGAAGAAATCGTGTAGTATGGCGAAGACTAATGGACTGCTGGGCTTGACTAATCTAATCGTTTGCTTGACCCGTGTTTCCTTGACGTTTTACATTTTTCTTTCCCACTTCGTAACAACCCTTCGGATGTCTTACCAATTCCACGCTTTTTATCTTCGCAAAGTGTCAGGAAATAACACGGGTCGCGTTACAATCGGTTTCTGCCAACTTTCTTATCGTCACTCTCCCGGTTTACAACTTCTTTCCTCGCTTCCTTACGTTGCTTACTGCGATTCGATACAATCTTTCGGCTCAACTTCTTTCGCGATCCCTCCGACGGATTTTCAGCGACGAAGTCGTTTAATCTTGCAGGAGATTAATGATTAACGATACGGCTATCGATTTGTTGCGAAGTTCCATTTGGAATATTATTTTCCAATAATTTGTTAACGATTGCCGATTGCTGATTAATTACTAATTTTCTCGGAGAGTACTTTGAGCTTCAATATAATTCATTTTCATTTTTGTAGGATTTTTTGTTAAATTAATTCCACGCAGGCAGAGATCTGTTCTTCTAGTAAACAACAACCCCTTTTTAAGTGATAAAACAGGTTTATTTAACTAAAATATTACGCTAAGTTTCTCTAAATTCTAACTCTCAAACACACGACGTCACGATTATACACATTCTGTCTTCTGCCTTCTTTACCTTCTGCCTTCTCTACGCTCTTGCACCCTTATTTAAGGTCTCACTCTCTCTATTTTCACACGCAAGCTCTTTTCGTCGATCACTCATTTCAGACGCAACTTCGACTTAGTGGGACAAGTACTTCAGAAATTTTGGTGCACTCCTAGACTTTCGTTCATTGCTTGCACTCGACCCAGTCATAAATATCCTATCCGTATATCTTATATCCTTGCACGCAGCCACCCATGCGTCTGCATGCACTCCAGACATTGTTCTAAACGCCTAAATTGAAACCGATGCCACTGTTTATTATTCCTCTGCTAGGGTCCTTCGCTACTCGCAACCCCACGTTTCTTTATTCCTTTATTACAATTATTTGCAGCTCCACGATTTGTTCTTTCAATATTCTTTCTATATTTCTCGTGATTTCAATAAATTTTTCAACAACGAAGTTATTTAATTTGGAAGATCACGATAGATTCGACTAACGACATATTTGTCCATTCCCTGAGAAATTTCATTCGCAGCTTTTGTTTGGTTTTCCTTAACTAACGCCGGTTATTAAGTACTAATCTTCTCGATGACCAGTTTCAATCGTGTGCTCAACAAACACCATTAATTCACGAAGCATCGTCTATTCGAGTACACAATGATCCGCAACTCGATGGCGAATTATTGCTTCGATAACTATTGTTCGACTCGACGAGGAAAATTTGGTAATCACCGACGTAAACCGACCGCGTGTGCAAATGTTTCTCATTCTTGCGTGATTCTGATCAATCTTCCGACCGTAAATGTTCTCTGGCTTTTACACTGTTTATACCTGGCCTTGGTCTTTATTAAATTTTCCCGTCCAATGAGCCTGACATTTATTTACTCGTAAATTTCTCAACGCCGTAATATCGTCCGGTTGTGCTTTTTTGTTCGCAAAGCTTCGATCTACTGGGTACAACTGCGTTAAATGAGGACACAGAAACGACTTACGTTTATGATCAGAGTTGGGACTAAAAGCCGCTTGAATTCAAGCATTAAGAGGAATCGAATTTCTCTTCGTTATACGCGTAATTCTATGGAAAATCAAAGATTTATATTATTCCCCATTCTGGAAATAAGCTGATTTCGGTTTAATCATTTTATCCTCTCGTTTGAACCCATTTGCGATAATACCTGTGCTTATTATACTGCAAACGGAGGAATAAAAAGGACAATGGATATAGGACGCAGATACAGGTAAATTTACCGATATCAGATTTTATCTGCTTAGAGCTCTTCGTATAGTACACGATTTTTTTTCAGTTATTAATAATTAAGAAAAAAATCTGGAAAAATTATTATAGCATCTTCGAATACCCTAAATTAAGATTACAATGAAAACTTGGTGAAATCTTTCGTTTAAACGTGTTTCGTGCTATGTAGAACTATGCATCTTCATGTATTCTCTATGTAACTCGAAATTGACAGCACGAGACTGACTCTGGCTTATGCTGTCAATTTTACACCCCTAATGACAGATTCTATTCGCGTTTACAGTGTCTGCTTAGAACTATGCACGAGGAATGATCTTTTAATTGGCTCCAGCCCCGAAGATGGGCCACGCTATGGGATTACTCGACACTTGGTATAATACAGTAGATCGATAGTACAATGGCTGTGAAATGCTATTATTGCTTGATGAATTATCGGCTTGATGAGACTGGTCAGTACGCAGAATGCACGCTATCGCGTCTCGAGGGTCCGTCGCAAATATCTAGTCGATAGGACGATGCTCATGCTCCCGATAGAGTATGGGACTTTTCACTAATACGACGCGTGATGTCTGTTACAGGTGTGCACCTCCTGAAGCTTTCTTTGGTGCCCTGGAGTAAGCCATTGTATCAACCAACAGCCAAAAATTCGCCAGTAATCGATCTAGATCATCACGCTGTCATCGAAGCTACTCAACGTATGTGAGTGATAAAAATCAAAATTTTCGTAATTGCATGCATTTTTGACCCAAAGGTTCACGATATACGCAGTACGTAATTGTATTACTAAGTCACGAGCTGAATCCATTTAAAGTTTGGGACAGGGACTTTGAAATATTTAAATTACATTTCAACGTTTATGTAGACGTTTTAATTAAATTTATAGAACGTTGGGAACTATGACGAGGACTTTAAAAATTAGTTGACCAAAATTTTAGAAAAAATGGAGGCGTGAAAAATAGGTGGAAAGATTCTATGAATTTTTATATATATATTGGTTATTAGGGTTGTTTTTCTCCAAGCATTCAAATTAAAAAATTTTCTCCAATTTTGAGTAAAGTTAATTATTTATTCTTGTAGGAATTCTTTTAGGTAATAGCGTTGGAATTATTGCCATAATTTATATACCCTCCAATCCCTTTCATACTCGTCGTTAATCAATTTTCTATTTGACTAGCATAGTTGTATAAGAACTACCTTCGGTTACTCTTTCAGTGATAACCTAAATAACACGGGAGAAAAGGTAATTAATCTTTCTGCATCATTAGGCATGATCGATAAAAAGGGAGTAGACATGGAAAATATCTATGCCCTGTATAAAACGACTATGTTAACGACTAAAAGTGAGTAATGGAAATTCACATTCTTCGTGAAGAATTATGAGTGGTTTATCATCTTTTTCCCCGATTCTCTGGTATTAAATGTAAAACAGAGTAACATTTTGATTTTACGCTACAATTAACTAAAATTAATTAAAACTCTGTTAAATGTAATTAGCTGATTGCTTTATACGGCCGCAGATATGATTCAGCCGGTGTATAACGCGAATCTTCTAATTATTTTACATAGAAAAGAAAGTTAGCTGAAAAGTAGTTGAAGCGTTTAAGTAGAATTACCTCGCGATGCTCAGACAACCGTTAAGTGATACGAATTAAATTTGCGGCAGGGAAAAGATTAAATGTGTATCTTCTTATTAATATTACATTACACCGTAATTTGCATAATTACTGTATTAACCCTCTGTACTCTGAATTTTCTTAAAATCCGTGGTACGGTTTCAAAATGAAAGAATTATAATTACGGGCAAATTCATTTGTACAATTGTTATCTACGATATTATTTTCGATATTCACCGACGGGAGCAGAATCGAATAATCAACCTTGCGGATCATCGGATGTCCATAATTACTCTAATGGAGCGTGAAAAATGAAAATTGACAGTTTCAAAGAGCGGCTGTCGATGCCCGTAAGTAGAACAAGAGCGTCACGTCCAGACGCATCGATATATCACTGCTACGCCACGATTTCACTCTATTTATACGTTTAGTCATATAGAATTATCGTATTACATTTTCAAGACTATATTACTTTGAACAGAGCAAACAATGAAATATAATCAGTTCAATTTTGTGTCAACTATACGCATCAGCTTCGACAATGCTGACACGTATATTTATCTATTGGCTTTCCAGTGCCTCTGCATTATTTGCATCGCGGTTGTGGATGTAAAGTCCATCTATAGACTCTATTGTATCTGCATCTGAGCCACGCATAACAACCCGGGAATTAATCAAATTCGGTCAATTGTTTCGCTGGCGATAGTTGAAGTGACAGTAGAATAGGATAGATTTATCCCATATAATTCTGGCATAAACTAGTTACCGCGTGCGTTATTAATTACAACGGGAAGTTACTGATAAAATTATCCAGTTTCAAATTCGCATCGGGATACGATTAATCGTTTGGCTCGCGACGATTAAAGCGACAGTAGAATCGTTTAGATTTATCCGATGTAATTTTAATAGAAATTAATCGCTCTACCGGGAATGTTATTAACTGCGGCGAGAAGTTGTCGATAAAATTATTAAGTTTCGAATTTACATGTAACGCGATTGTACGGGCGACGTAATGGCTGCTTGAATTGCAGACCATAATTAATCTCGTTTAGCGGTATCAAGATCTGCTCGGCGTTGGTTTGATATTTCATTACACACAGGTATTAACCGGTTCCGAAATGCATAGCGATAGTTTATGGTCCGAGGAACTTGTTACTCTCACGGGATCCGTGTATCTTCCGTAAGTTCACACCTCGCGTCCATTGTGAAGCATAGAATGATTTGATTATGCGATTACGTTTCATTAGCCGAACTAAATGACGTTTCTAGCAATAGCCAGCTCCCCCGGAACTTGCAAATCCGCTCGCGTCGAATTGTTATCCAATAACAGTGGCATTGTCACATTTTGTTCCCACGAGGGATTATCGACTGCTCGCGTGAAAAATTAATCATTCCTCCATTTCGACCTCTGTTTTAACAAAGAGTATATTTATTCTATTTGTTTAAGCTTGAGATTAACAGGTTTGTTCGACGATTATTTCACACGACGTTTGCTCAAACTCGACGCTGTTTCTTTAATGGCGGACATCTCTGGTGGAATAAAGGCGTTGTAGAAACGATAAAAATGAATTTCAATTATTTACGAAAATATTCCATCATCCCGGATTACTTATTAACACATTTTCCAGCGAACTGTAACCGAGGAATTGACGAAAGTTCTACACACAGCTAATTAACCGTAACTCGAGCAGCGTCTGACCGAAACAGGAACATTCTACTTAACCGCGCTACCTACTTTCCAACTTCCGTTTCACGTATCTCAGGGTATCTCGTGTCGAACAAAACAGCGTTGCTGTCACGCTAATTAAAACGATTCAATTCGAACTTTGTGAAATAAGTTATGCGGCAACTTTTTAAGCGCCCCCCTCCGACATAATGAGCGTGATACGCGGTTTCCCTACGTGCGCGTATAGTAGGCTAAGTTTGTTAGCAAGTTGGCTGGCTGTTTGGGTCAAGCGTACGAGTTTAATAACAAAGTTAAATCCAGCAATGGGCGAAGTTTCGCGTCATCTTTGCGCTGACCTCTCGCGTAAAGTAGCTACCGCGATAAATTCTTGACGGTTACAAATTTTCACCAAGTTCATCGCGTCTCGCCCGAAAACTATGCTGATTAACCTCGGTCGTTTTCCCTGATCCCACCTCCCGTTACCTTATCGAAAATGAAACTTCTCCCTCGCCAATCTCGCTATCCCATATTTCCGAATTTGAATAAAAAGAAGAGAGGATACTTCGTTTTTATTCGTCGGAAGATGCCGCGGCGCGGTTTTACGAGTTCCGGGGCTCTTACGTAGATTGTTCGAGGGTTGATTTATATTTGCCTCGAAACACGTTACGAGAGCCCATTCTTCATTCTCAAAGTTTCGTTCAGGGCCCATAAGCTCCTCGTCGCTCTTTGTTTCGCGAATTCGCGCCTGCCCTCGAAATGAACGGAGACACCGGCCTGTCGGAAATTACGAGACAAAATTAAATCCGCCCAGTCTTTTACCTCTGATTCGTACCCCCGATCTAGCCCTCTCTTTTGCAAATCCTCGAGAAATCTCTTTAAAACTTCATGCTCTCGGGGTTTCACAACCCGAGTCTGTCGGGTGTCAAGCTTCGGGACAGAAGTTCCCGAGCTCCTTGCGTATTCCCTTACGGAGTTTTGATTTACCGTCTTGGATACTTTCAGCCTTAAATTCGCCGCTGTTGTTCCGCTTGTCGGTATGCTTCATACCGCGACTTCATACCTTTCCTTCCTCCATCGGACCGTAGCGAGATTTTCGTGTCTTGCAAACTTCTTTGTCCCATCCACGTCGAGGATACGTTCGCGAAAGTGAGCTTCGGAATTCGTTAGAGCGATCTTTGCCATAACTTTGTCCGATATCTTCGTACTCGTCTCACGAATCGTTTTGCGGGAAATTTCGGGAAAAATTTATTTCGCGTTTATCGTGCGATTTCTGAATTTCGTATATCGTAATATTACACGATAATATTTTTAATATTATCAAATTTAATATTATATTTTTAATAAGCTTTATAACGACTGCTTTCTTAATATTTTTGTCTACAATATCGTGCGAGATTTCGCAGTCAGGAAATCGAGCCAAACACGAGTATAACGGTCGAGAGCTATGAGTCGTAGACCGCGTTGAATGTAAACATCGGTTAAGATCGTGGTTAGTTTCCATCGACGTCGATGACTTCCTGTCTCAGTTGCGTGTTATTCTTCGTCGTGCTCGCACGAAGTGGCTCCGCGTGTCTCGATGTGTCTCAACGTGTATCAAGGTGTCCGACATTGCTGTTGACAGTGGCACGTGCCATCGGAATTCCAGCGGTAAGGTAAGAGATTTTCCAGCGATTTATGCGAAGCGTTTATATCCTTGTCGCGACTTCTTTAATTCGCGATCTATTCGAAGCGGTGTTTGAAATTTTTAAATACCTCGAAAATGGGAATTCGCGGTTTTCCCTTACGATCATAGAGATTTCGACACGCGTTAACATAGAAGGAACCGGCGTAGGCTTCCCTTGCTAAGCAATGGCGTCATCGTAGACTATTGATAAATTCGCGATCTATTCGAAGCAGTGTTTAGAATTTTTAAATACCTCCAAAATGAGAATTTGCTGTTTTCCTTAACGATCATAGAGATTTCGATACGCGTTAACGAAGGAGGAACCGGCGTAGGCTTCCCTTGCTAAGCAATGGCGTCATCGTAGACTATTGATAAATTCGCGATCTATTCGAAGCAGTGTTTAGAATTTTTAAATACCTCCAAAATGAGAATTTGCTGTTTTCCTTAACGATCATAGAGATTTCGATACGCGTTAACGAAGGAGGAACCGGCGTAGGCTTCCCTTGCTAAGCAATGGCGTCATCGTAGACTATTGATAAATTCGCGATCTATTCGAAGCGGTGTTTAGAATTTTTAAATACCTCCAAAATGAGAATTTGCTGTTTTCCTTAACGATCATAGAGATTTCGATACGCGTTAACGAAGGAGGAACCGGCGTAGGCTTCCCTTGCTAAGCAATGGCGTCATCGTAGACTATTGATAAATTCGCGATCTATTCGAAACGGTGTTTGGAATTTTTAAATACCTCCAAAATGGGAATTCGCAGTTTTCCCTTACGATCATAGAGATTTCGACACGCATTAAAGAACCGGCGTAGACTTCTCTGTCTGAGCAATGGCGTGATCGTGAGCCATTGATAAATTCCAGCGTGCGAGTAAACCGAAAGGACATACGTTGATCCGAAAGGACGATTGCACTAACAAGCATGGCAATTAAGCGGACGTGTATAGACAGGGTATCGTGGGATGATCTTTAAAGGAACGTCGTGAATCGCGTTCGCAATTCAAAGGGCAATCACTTTTATCTCGCGAAAGGCAGACGGGCTACGATGAAACGAGCGAAAGGCCAGAGCCAATTGTGCGTGTGTAAAGGTGCCATTGCTCGTCCATGCATAAGTCTTTTCGCGACTAGCAACGGAGCCATTAGCATTGTCAGAAATATTTCAGCATTAGAAACAACGAGCTGGAAAATCAAGCTGCTCGATACGCATCGAAACGGGAGAGAAGTCGCCTCGTCTGGGATATCTATGGAGTCTGGGTCGGGTGCGTCGGTATATTCCAACAGGGATGGAAACAAAGGGTGACTACGGTCGAGAAGAACGAGTTGGGTCGCAGAAATTCCGTACCACCGACGATACTAACGAAGAATGAGGAGAAACTCGGAAATTTTCTCTCTGCTTCATCCATTTTTTATTCCCTTTAACGCTTAATGGACAGATTTATGCCACTTGTTGTTTTCGATGGCGATATCGGGATTTCACGGCCTCTTTCCTGGCTGGCCAGAATCTATCCATTTATTTGTATCATCGTTTCGTTGTTATTTATGTGCTCCGAGTTCCTCCGTTCGTCTGCGAAATCTTAATTAAAAACGTTGCTGATTCTCGCGGCATGTGGGAAAATAACAAAGGTGGACCAATGTTTTTAGGATCAGTGGAACCTCCATTACGCGATCATTCTATTAGATTATTTTGTCCTGTGAACGGTATATTTTTAATTACAATATTATTAATGTAGGATCGCGCTTGGGTGGATTGGTTAAAATAGCGTTGTTTGCTTCTTAATAGAATACAATAAGCTGATACATAGAGTATTGGCTAAGATTCGTTATGGACACGCTCGACTTGGACTTCTTACTGACATATTGGCACGCTCTTAGAGACTAGCTTAAAATTCTTAAAGACTGTTAGAGCTTCCTGGAGACTGACTCGCCCGCACCTTTGCACCCTTATTTAAATTATTCATTTTGTCCTTCTCCATACCCAGGTTTTCCTTTCCAATCATGCCCCTTTCTCACGCAACCTCGGTGGGCCAGGTACTTCAACCACTCTGGACGCATCCCTAAACTTTTACTCGACTCTACCATAAATATTCTTTGCAGCAACCCTCTTGCACACGGTCACTTTCATTCTAAGCCCAGACACACTTGACATTCTTTCAGGGCCATATTTATTCCAATCCCACATTAATTACGTATTTAAATCCTAGAAAATTTTTACTTCCTCATGTACCAAAAATAAAAATTTACTGTTGGTTAGGTTAGGTTAGGTTAGCTTATCCTCTTATACAAACACGTTCGTTCCTAATTAATTCGCACAGCGGAGATCCTGCTGTGAGACACTCAAAATCTCGGAGTAAATAAATATGGCACGATAATTAGCCTTTGGTAATTAACGGGTTAACCAGGATAGAAATTATTTCGAACCATTCGTCGAACGATTAGGGTAGGAAGTATTCCCGATAAGGTATTTGTAAAACACCGAAGAACCGGGTTTCTCGACGACATAGAGGTCGATCTAGATCTTCTAAAATTACCCCGGGAATAGGACGCAGGAAGTTTAATTTTCTCCCCTGGCCTCCTGCATGGAGTCGCATTTTTGCGAATGCGAAACGCGGAAGAAATGCAGCGAGAAAGTCACGTAAAGTAGAGGCTACGTAGGGTTGATTAATATGATTCGTGCGTGGGACTGGAAGACACATACAGATGATGAAGAGTAGTATAAGACGTGGAAGCTTGATTGGCCACGCTTCCAATCCACTGACGTTACCCTAGCTCGATGATCGATGAGGTTACTCGCGGCCTCAGCTGAATTTCCATACTGCTTCTTACAAGTCTAGCGATTATGTCTTCGGTTTTTTTCCGCGAAAATGGCCACGAAAAGCTGACGTTTAACAGGAAATAAAATTAAAAGCGGAAATAGAACGATCGCTTGACAAATTTTTCGCGAGTGAGCAATTTCGAAATCAGTGGAACCCGCAGAAGTATTTAATGGCACAAAGGTCCACTAATGCAGCATTCGTCGCGTAATATATTTCACAGAGGTTTATCAGGGTACCAGGATGTTACGGTTTCAATGAATCGCAAGATAATCGGTAGCTTTTGAATTTAGGCTCGCTGAGGCTTTCATAGATGCTGACTGAAATGTGCAGGCAGAAACGCGAATCGGTTTAACGCGTTTCGCACATCAAACTTGAGTTTCTATTTTAGCTAATGGCGAGATACGAACGAAGTATATTTCAAATGGATGAGTCGTCTGACTCTTTTATGAAACGTGAACATTATTTCATCTCTAATTTGTCTCTTTGTTTTCAAACGACGTATTACGTTTGCGGTTTCATTTTCGAATTCATTAATTTTATTGTCGCATATAATCTCTCGGTCGAGACTGATTCTTATGTTTCTGCTTCGAATAATGAAACAGAGGATGAATAATAAATTGAATCTAAATTTATTATTTATTATCGCTAATATTGTATACAGAGAATATTTATATTCCTCTGTTTTAAAATAATTAAAAATTAAAATAAAAAGGGCATCTATTTTAGTAATTGAAAATGTTCTCATCTCAATACTTGTGTCTCTCAATTAATTCGGATAATCGAGGTCCCTTCGCAGATTTATTAGTCAGTGGAAATTCGATCGGTCAATTATTCCATATGCTCGTGTAACGGGTTCAATTACTCATGCAGCTTCCAAGCAGGAGAAATTTTTATTTGCATATTTATGCGTAAATGTCTCAGTTGGAACTGATTCTTACGCTGTTTCGAATAATGAAACAGAAGATGAATAATAAATTGAACCTAAATTTATTATTTATTATCGCTATTATGGTATAAGGAGAATATTTATATTTCTCTGTTTTAAAATAATTAAAAATTAAAATAAAAAGGGCATCTATTTTATTAATTGAAAATTTTCTCATCTGAATGCTTGTGTCTCCCAATTAATTCGGATAATCGTGGTCCCTTTGCCGATTTTTTCAGTGGAAATTCAATCGATCAAGAATTTCACATGCGCGTGTAACAGGTCGAGTTACTCACGCAGCTTCGAAGCAGAAATTTTTAATTTCGCGCTGCTTTTTAAAGCCTCTCTATTACGCACTTAAAGAGGATACACCGAACAGCTTTTCCCGGAACACCTGCCAACAGAGTTAGCCGAGTTTCGAGTTTCTTTTCGCGCTATCCGCACGCTGTGATCGATAGATTTATCGCGTTTCCAGTTTTTACGTAACGAGGTAACGAAGTTACGTTCCACGCGTCGATAGCAGACCGCCGGTATCGATTCCAACAGAGACTGGCGGTGACGCGAAAGTTGGTTACGCATCTCGTCGAAGGCACTACAAAATCCACTCGATCGAATGGTTCGGTGAGTCTTCAAATTGATTCGAGTAACCTCCCGTCGAGCAATTCCCGCGACACAATGATTCAGTGGGTGTCTGTCGGCTCGCGATGAAACGTTAGCTTCGTCTGCTGGAAAATTAATTCCGGCCTGATACAACCCGAGTTCTCCTCGAGACTAGAGAAGTTGCATTTTCCTCTTTTGTGTCGTGCCTCTTCGGCTTATCGAGTACTTCGTAAATCGGAATCATCTCGAGGTTCATTATGGCCATTCCGATTTTTGATTAACCCTTTGACTGCGGCGCGCTCTAGGACGAATCCATTAATATGGACGGCGCGTTTTTCGCATGTCAGTCGCTGCGACTAGTCCACTGACTAGTGACCAAAACAGTACCCGGAAATTCGATACCATTCTTAAGGTTTAAAAAATAATAATGGCAAATAAATTAAAAATATCAATTGCCGATATTTAGTTGCTATGTTACATAGTACGATAAATTCCATGTTGAATCAATCGTCAAATATTAAAACAGTAATAAAGGTGTTATAGTAAAAAAATACAGATTTGTGAAGGCGTACATATATGTAGGATGACGGAACTGCTCTTGTTAAGGACTCTGTTTTGGTTGTCAAGGACCACGCTTTTATGCTTTCCTTAATCTACGCTTCACCTGCCCGTAGAGGAGTCACGCAACTTAATTTTGTTATATAGAATAACTTTTCGATTTGCTTCTAGAAGATATCGATCGGTTTACAATTTGTTTTTCTTGGCAATAGCCGATTCGCGATTTCTTTTGGTATCCTACATATACGCCTTTCGTATATATTGATGGACTTGTGAAGGCGTATATATACGCCTTTAGCAGTCAAAGCGTTAACGAGTGTACTCGTTACGTATAAAAGATTCGCTGTGGATTTTCAAAGTAGAATCTGACACTGGAATAATTAGGGATCGATTCTTCCATTATTATTACCAAGAATGTAGAAATTTCGAGAAACCCGTTCGTGGAAGATTGGAAAATTCCTCCATCGGATTTTTGCCCGTCCAACGTAAGACTCAGATGGCGCAGGATCATTAAATTTCAGCACAAGAATCGTCTATTTTTCCTCCTCGACGACTATCTTTTTCGCTGCATCGAGGCTTGCAAATTCCCGGCTAGATTGTACGACACGTGGTAATTCAGCTTCAAAGGGACGACGCTCGCAGACGATGTTAGAGGCAAGGTAGAACAGAGGAGCCGGGACATGAGCAGAGGAACAAAGAAGCCGTGCTAAGGACGTTCTAAGATGGTTTCTTACGCCGCGGCGAATTTTCATTTCACAGACCACGGCCGTTCTTTGATTCGGTCGGCTGGTATCGCGAATAAATATTCGCCCCAGTTCGCTCATGCCTTGAGAATTTCCAAGAATGGGGGAAGATAAGGGCGCAGAGGCCATCTGTTCGCCCTTGTTCTTCATCCTACCATCCGAAAAACGCGCTCGTTCCTTTCCTCGAGCTTCGGGCAATCTCTGATTCTCGTCGCCTTTTTATTCGCGAAATCCAAATTTCGCGATTGCGAGTTCGAGTAGGGAACACTTCGTCAGTTCTAGGGGACCCGTTAGGATCTAGGACCCCTTAGACTCCCAGATGAGCTGTAAGAGGTTGGGGTCAGTCAACGTGAGGTGGCTTCGCTCGATCCCAACTTTCCTTGTCTTAAATCGAGAATATCGTGGTCACGGTCACCTCTTGGAAAGGGTCCCCGTGAGGGTCCCTCCTTTACCCCTGACCTTAGCGTGGAGGGAGTTTTCTCCATCTTCGGGGGAGGTGCTTGCCTTCGGGACAGGCCTAAAAGCGCTCATTCTGGAAGATAGTGGCAGTTTTTAGAGTTAGAGTTCGAGAGTTGGGAGTTTTTAAATTAGTCAGTGAAGCATTTATTCGAATAGTATTCTAGCATTCAGTCAGTGATCGGTTAAAGTTGAAATCGAGTCGGTTCCAGTCCTCTATCAACGAAAATTTTAACCCAAGTACTCTCCAGCGTAGTAGAGACTATATGGCTCTATATATGTAATGACGTAATAGGAAAAGGTTTGAAGAGATGACAAAAGGCACCCGTTGACTCAGGGTTCATTCCTGTGTCACTAGCGCATTTCAGACGTTGACTATGAACCTATGATAAGGCCGGCTTCACAGGAGCATCTTTGCTATGTGAATGTATAACTTATACCGGGTGTACGTTGTTATCTGTTGAATATGGGCGTAGCAGCTTCGAGACGAAAGTTGTTCGTTGGACAGAAGAGTTACAGGGTGCACGATAGAGCTTTTCTCGTTCTTCCGCCTATCTGGCTTTCCAGGTTGATTAAGTTACGCGTGTGCCTCGTTTCGTTATTCTTTGGCCGCTTGCCTCGGACGCGACCGAGATTGTTTAAACTCGTGGCGGTGGAAATTTTTCTGCAACACGCACGAGTAGTACGCGAAAGTTTCGTCGAGTTTGACTTTCCGGCGCTTTCAAATGCGCTTTTGCGAGACGCTTCGAGATTGCAGCAGTCTAACTTCGTTGAAAGTTAATGCATTCGTCTTAATTGGTCACTGTCATCTTCAACATTGTCATTCCTCTTTCGTTAATTCGTATGCAAGTCGAATTTAATTCCAGTCTAGTAGAATGTAGATACCGCCAATGGTCTCGATTCATAGGTTACGCGAAGTGGACAAGCATTGGCGCACACTTGGTTATCTGTAGAATATGAAAAATTCTTTGAAAGTCATCGAGGGTCGTCGAAGAATATTTGCCACTCGGAGGTCACAGCGAGACGCGTAACGGGTTTGCATAACTCTCCTTATTCGATCAAAGTTTTTGCGGCTGTTGAACGTTTCACTGGAAGCTATTCAACAGACGATTTTACGTCACAGTGAGTTCCAGTTGCGGTTTCTCTAGTGCTTCGTGACATTTCGATAGATACAAAGTTCTCCGAAGCTCGCTAACTGTTCGATATTTTCGCATTTCGTATTCTTCGTTCTAAAGAGCGCTGAACGTGGAAACCATTTTATACGGAACGTTTAATTAAATGGTGTTTCGAAATGGAACAAATATCATCGCGCAGATAGACCATTTGTTCTTTAATTTTGTTATCATTCTCCTTAACACTAGATTTACGGACGCTCTCTGTATACCTATTTCTAATTGTGTTCTGTCAAATTGACAGGTTAAGGAATCCACGTGTCTTATTTTTTTAACGATTAGTTTAATTTAAAAACAATTAGAATATTACCAGTCTTGATATAAGTTAACTAAATCTGTTACCATCGTATAATTGGAGCAACCCATCAGTCAAATTGACGGGTTCCGAAAATCTAGTTTAACGTTACATAGTCATTTGTGATTTTCTTTTGATTTTCCGTGGAAAATTCGTGCCGTTTTTAACGGAAAATTGAAACACGGGAGATTTAAATACAACCTTTCTCCATCTTTCAGGCAACTTGAAAATTCCGTTCTTCCAATTTTTCCAATTTTTTCAAATATGCCTGAAGTACCCTCTATTTCGATATGTACGAATGTCATTTGTTTTCCATCATTTTGATATATATATTCAGACCTGTCCTTACGCCACCTGCCGAAAATCGGCACGAACTAACCGGACACTCTAATGTTATTTCTAAACGTAGTATTTATAAATTGGACCTCGTGAAATATTTTCGTCTCCTATTCTATAAAAATGTTTATTTTATTTCGAGGACCGAGAAATAAATACGAAATACGTATGGTGCCCGAGCGAATTTGTGGGTGTACTTTAAGACTACCCTTGGAAATTGTAATTCGAATCACGTACCTGCGGTATTCGGAAAAGTCGAAGAAGGTTCGCCACTTGGATGGATGTGACCGAGCTTGCTGCTCCAACAACTCCGCTGATAACCTTTCGCACTGCAGTTTTATTGCAGTGATACTCAGCTCCGTCTATATTGCTTATTGATCCTGAAACATAAATCATCACGAGGCGACATGAATTTCGCTGTCGTAGACACGCTTGTTCGTAATGCTGTTTGTATATATGTTTCTCATACACGTTTCTCCCCTTCGGGGATATTTAATGCGAATTTTTTGCTCCAAGGTTCATTTTACGTAAACTCTGAAATGGACGTCGCGTAATTCATTACGACGCGAGTATTAAATAATGGAATTGTAAATTTTAATCCACGAGATACGTGTATCCGTTTCAAATGACGCAGAGTGAGTCGCGATGTTGGCTTTTAATTTTATGCTTGGAGTGTATCAGCTTTCAAAGGACAAGCTATTTAATTTCAATTTTTCTCTGAATTTGAATGAAATGTAGCATATTTATACGGAGCTTAATAGGGCGAATTTAATTTATGAAGGAAAAATATTTCTTTGCACATTGGGGCCAGATAAAATTTAGCTTTTATTCGTCTTACGTAAATGCATTCCATCCTTCATTTTGTAACTGTACTACCTGTATTAATATCACGTCTAATTTCACTTTAAAATTCACCGAGAGAAAATACGCGTTAATATTCGCAGATGTGTTCAGCAAACGAAGAAAAGAGCATACTTAAAAACGCATTTTATTTCAAGTCGATATATCGATTGGATTTTGAGGAACAGAGCTTCGAATACAATTTTGTTTACCTTCGGAATTATGAATAGACGTGGAGGCACCGTGACCCACATTTTTGCCTGGAAATGCGTACGTTGTAAATAGTAAATAGTAAAATAACGCTGACTCAGCGTCTGACACTGACCGGGCCACGTGGCGCCTGCTTGCGATGGGCTGGTGAATGAGTGCGAGCGAGAGGTCCGAGCGTGCGACAAGAACAGAGACAGCGATTCGCTGGAAAACATGTTTCCGTTTACACGACGATATCTCAGTAACCAGTAGCTATATCGCGATAAAACAAAATGCGTTTTAAAGACGAAGATTTCTTCTTTCCGCCGAGCTAAAATTCGTCAAAAAATTTTCGACGGTTTCGGAATTACGGTTGTTCAAATTCCCGCTATTTTTAATACTCGCGAATCGTCGTATCAAAGGTAATTGCGTTAAATGAATGCAATTTTCAAATAATACGGTTCAGATCAATGGTATTTACCGTTATTAACGTTATGCGTAATGGTACCGTTATGGCTTGGTACGTATTTCAGAAGTCATCGAATTACAGGTTAACACGACAGCTTTCGTTTTAATGGAATTAATTGCCCGTGATTTCGTTCGTCTGGCAAACGGCAGGGAATCAAATTTCGCCTAATCGGAAATTCGTTTCAATTCGATCAACGTGTACGTTCCAAGCCCGAATAATTGGCCGAGCCACGAGAGGTTAGAACGTTTGTCGCACGTGGATGATTAAGTTCTCGATTTTTCGAAATTGCCTGCTCGTCGGGTCGAATCTAATTGTCGGTTCTGTGTATCTTTTTGAAGTTACCGGAAACGGGAACGTGGCTCAGCGCCGCGTGACAGAATTCCAGATCACTCTCTTCTTGTTCCTGATTTCGGCAAAGGTCGAACTACAATTTTACGCTTCGTTTGCGCCTCGCAGGGCTATTGGAACGTGACTTTATATTCTACGCGCTTGTTTAACTTCTCCACGCGCACGGAATCCTATCCCCCATTCCACGATACGACGCTTTATAATATTTTGCATCCACGTACGTTCGATCGTGCCGCGAGAAGTATCTTCTTTGCCAGCCGAAAATCATTCGGTCGTGAATATTTTATCCCGACCGCATTCTTCTTGTCTAACAAGCGTGAATCACATCGCGCTCAAAGCAATTGCGAATTATTTCCAGCTTCTTTCATTTCGCCGCATTAAAGCGTCGATTTGTTTTACGGTACGTTAAATGTCACTCGTCTTTCCGTCTCGTGCCTCTCTGTCTCCGAGCAGAGAAATTATTAAAACGCGTTGAGCAACTGGCTAGGAAAATACGTCGCTCATTAACATTGTGCATCGTGAATTTTCTAGAGCATTTGAAGTATCGACGAGAAGCCAAGAGAGTTAACGAGTCATAATTTGCATAGAATGATCTTCAGCAGAAAAACAGAAACAAACAGGGCGAATTACCATTTTCTCGCTGTTAGTTTTGAAAAATAGTTATGTCAGAATGATCCAAAAAATTTGCAGAAGGTGTTCGAATATTTAAAATATTCGTTTAAAGTATTTATGAAATTATAAATTCCACGAGATTCCTTTAGATTCCACGGATCGATTCGTTCGAATGCCGTTACTGTCTTCCAATTAATAGAGCACGTTGGAACTAAGTTTACCGCGAATCGGCTTACAAATGCTGCTAACAATATCGCGAATCTTGCAAACGTCTGTTCTGCATCTGCAGAATGCTTTTAAGATAGAGCTGCTATCGAGTAGAGCGACTTCGAGTTAGATATTCGTTATTAACGAGGTACTTCACCGAAATTTGCCAGTCACTGCAAACTTTACCTGCACTGGGCAAGTAAGTGACGTTTAAAAGTGCCACTATCGCTTAATCCGAGCTTTCATTATCGCTTTCCTTTCGTCCTTTGTTAATTAACCCGATTTTGCACATTCAATTTGACGGCGACCAAAAACTCCCAAGTCGATGAATATTTAAGTAATCTTCGCCCCTTTCCATTAACCGAGACTTCCTCGACAAGGGCGCCGTTTAATATCACTCGAATTAAGTGGCGCGCGAAAAGGATAGCCTTTCGAAATAACAAAACAGATTTCCTATCTGTATCGTAATTAATCCCTTGACTACGGCAGATTTTGATACGCAGTGGCCGTACCATACGGCAGGAATTGAGTTACGATGTGCGCCATTTTTGTGGAAACGAGCGCCCTCTATGTCAAAAAGCCTAACTACGTCGAGCGCCTATAGGTCCCCTCTGTGTCACTAACGCAAATTTTCTAAACGTCCATAGGTGCCCTCCGTGTCACAAACGCAAAATTTCTAAGCGTCCATAGGTGCCCTCCGTGTCACAAACGCAAAATTTCTAAGCATCCTTAGGTGCCCTCTGTGTTTCAAACGCAAAATTTCGAAGCGTCCATAGGTTCCCTCCGTGTCACAAACGCAAAATTTCTAAGTGACCTTAGACGCCCTCCGCGTCACAAACGCAAAATTTCTAAGCGTCCATAGGTTCCCTCCATGTCACAAACGCAAAATTTCTAAGCGTCCATAGGTTCCCTCCATGTCACAAACGCAAAATTTCTAAACGTCCATAGGTGCCTTCCGTGTCACAAACGCAAAATTTCTAAGTGGCCTTAGGTTCCCTCCATGTCACAAACGCAAAATTTCTAAGTGACCTTAGGTTCCCTCCATGTCACAAACGCAAAATTTCTAAGTGACCTTAGACGCCTCCCGTGTCAAACGCAAAATTTCTAAGCGCCTAAAGGTGCCCTCCATGTCACAAACGCAAAATTTCTAAGTGACCTTAGGTTCCCTCCATGTCACAAACGCAAAATTTCTAAGTGACCTTAGACGCCTCCCGTGTCAAACGCAAAATTTCTAAGCGCCTAAAGGTGCCCTCCGTGCCACAAACGCAAAATTTCTTAGCGCCCACAGTAGTCAAGGGGTTAACCTATCGTTGCATCGTTTCATTACGGGCCAACGAAGATTAATCTCTGCTTTCGCCAAGTTGCAAACGAACGAAGACCCATTGTGCATAATTGATCCAGCGAATTTGCATCTATCGCGAAATTATTTATCCTGAGTCATCGAGAGGCGTATTCATCGCCTCGATGATCGATAGTCCCGATTGAAAGTGTTTGCGATTATTCGGAGACTCGGTTTCATCTTCCTCGGGGATGATATATCGAAACAGCGTAACACGCGGGCCTCCGAAGGATTTCCAACGGAAATTAATTAATTAAGCCCATCCAAAATTCATGATGCCAGTTGGCGGGTTAATATGGCCGCTTTTATTCGCCACTGCAGCGACCCCCGTTGATCATATCGGCCGATCGTTGTCGATCGCTGGTCCCGATCCACGTTTCGAATTAATATGGTAATGAGGTTGATTTATGGACCGCGTTGCAAATTGTTTCGTTATTGCGTCGGTTATCTCGGATCGATTAATCAGTTTATGGTAATAGCGGGCTCGTTTCGCGAAACAGTGACAAAGAAACAAATTTGCGGATAAATTGACAAAGTCTCGGTGGTTCTCGCGACGGGTTGTCATTACGCGTTTAATAAATTATGGGATTAACACGCAATGGAGGATAGAAGAAAGAGACAGAGGTAATACGAATTTGATATCTTCTTCGGGCTGACATTTACGATTTTGTGTATTTTTAAATAATCCACGATCTTCCTAATTTCGCTAGTCAATTTCTTTTTTTTTTATTACTTTCCCTAATTTAAAAAATTTCTATGTTAGGGTTTTGCGAAAAATAAAATTCCCAGAATTTTCTTCGCATTTCTGCTAATCTTTATTAACAGAAGCTTCCATATAATCGAAACGTTCTATCAAAGAATGAAGAAAATTGTGTCATAAAGAACATTTTTCAGGAATTTTTACCGAATAGGCAAGCAATCTCGTGTCTTATTTGCAAATATTTGTATTCAAATTAAATTAGAGTTTTTAAATAAAGTCACCATTGTTATATATAGATCAGTCATTTGCTATTCGGTGTCTTGATAGTTTCTTCCTCGCTCACGTGTCTCTTAAATAAAAGCTCTATTTTCCAGGTGACGTTCTTTCTCCTGGCCCACTGCTTCGCGCAGTTTCGCATGTTACAGTAGCACCTGTTGAATCGTACCGGCTTATATACCCGACCTAACTATCCGAGCACCTATACCGGGAACAAATCACGAGGATGGAAGTACGTTAATGCCCTTCTTGTACGTAATTTACGACGTTATGCTAAAGTTTCGAGGTCGAACATCGTCGTCGCCGATTTTCTGCGCGGAATTCGTTCAGGGTGCTCCATCGAGCGGTAAAATTGCACGCACGGTCCGGCTGACTCGTTTATTCCGCTGCAAAATTTGCTGTATTATATCATACCTATGCTAGTGTTCCACGAAGCACGAAATTTGGCGAATTTTATCGCCGAAATTCAAGCGAATCGCTTGCTTTGTTAATTAGCCGTGAACGGGTTATATTAGTTAACCTCGAGTTACCGAACGAAATGGATCGTTGGAAACTGATTTAACGAAAAAATCCAATGAAAGTTATTCCATTATTTGCTTTGTATTCCATTTGTTTTATTTCGCGTATTGCTTCGAATTTTGTTCGTTTTTTTTTTTTGAAATTGGATGCTTCGATTATTAATGTCAGTAGTAATAACAGAAGGGAATTTACCAGGTGGTAGATATTTAACAAAATGTTTCTTTATTTATTCCGCGGTTGCACGGTAATCTCCATACTCCAATACGCAATTTAATGTATCAGAGTTTAATGAGTCGTATATTTTAACCAATTTTGTTACCGAAATTTTCGGACTCTGTACAGTTGATTAATTAATTAGCAGCGATAATCGATACCGCGAAAACCGCCTTGAATGACGCAGACATTAAAAGGATTAAATTCGCGTTTAACATTCGTAATAACGAATTCCGTTATATTTCGTTCATTATGCAAATGTAACTACGCAACCTGTTCCTATTTTTGTGTCCCCTACGCCTTTGCACCCCCTACACCCGCGAGAGCCCCGAGTATTCCACGATCCAGACCCTCGCTTAATTGAAACTGTCCTCATTTTCCAGTCTAGACCGTGGAAAATAATCCCAACGTTTCTTCAGACCAGCATGACGTCCATGTATTTCCAGACTTCCGATGGAACTAATTACTCAGCGTGGATCTTTACACGCCTGTGCAGTCGATGAAACTCATTACTCGGCGCGCAAGTCTTCTCATCCTCGAATTTCTCGCAGGTTTCTATCAGTGTCTTTCTAATTATTTCAATTATTTCTGACCCTCTTCCTTTTTCATCGAAAAATAAATTGCGAAGGGGATTACGTCGATAGTAATTTCATTCAACATTCAAAGCTGGCAAATTCTTCGTCCCATCCTTTAACATCCCCTCGGATAAATAGAGGCTGTAGGAGTACGGAATAATTCAGAGTAAGTAGACGAGACTCACCCACCCCGTTCTCCGTTTCGTGTTCTTTATTATACATTTTGGATAAAATATCGCGAGGATGTTTTGCACGCGTGTACCTAAGTTAACGAACCTCGAGGAGGGATCCGATCCAGGCGAAAGGTTCAAAGGCAGTTCTTCATAATCCGGCCCACAGACTTCTGTGGACTCGAAATTAGCTTATCGACTCCCACGACTTTTGCCCAAGCGTAATTGGAGATTTACTTTCCTTGATTGCGGAGGACGATACTCTATTTAGAGTTCGAGTTTGTTTACGAGAAAATCCTCGCGAGCGATGATTGGTACCTTCTTCGAATATTTATGAAGTATTTCGAAACATTCGTGGGTGACACGCGATATAAAAATTTTAAGGAGATAGTCAAATAAGAATAAATATTCCATGAGATTCGGTAGCATCTATATTTTTAGTACAAAATAGTACTCAATTTTTTAAGAAAAAAGGAAGTTTTATTGAACTTTGATTCTTGGATTTTCGACTGTGATTTGCGACCTCGAAAGATGGAGGGTGTTCGATGGTCAGTCACAAATTACGTAGGAGTACCTGTCGTAGATCAGGATTTTAGAAAGATTAGATCCATCGAGAGCGTTCCGCGATACGTGCCCCCTGTGAAGACAGAAAACGATGGGGCGCTCAGGTATAGGAAGTGAGCTCGATCGTCAAAGCAGTCAATCTTCCCAAAACTCCATAAGATTCGGTAGCATATATATTTTTAGTAGAAAATAGTACTCATTTTCTTAAAAAGGAAGAAAATTGTATTAAATTTAATTTTTGGATTTTCGATTGTTTTATATATATGCTAGTTATACATGTGTGGGGGGTTCTTATCCACGATTGTTGTTATCGTTTACTGGTCGCAGGTATTCTTGATGTGATGGGGGTGCTAGAAGGGACAAAAGGAATAGGAAGGGATATGCTTTTCATCCTGGGCCTCATCAGTAAGGCCCTGCCTTAGATGAGGATTATTTATAAAAATGTTTGTTTTTTTAATTTTATTTTTACATATATAGTATTAACTTTAGTTTCTTTAATTTTAATGTTATTAAATTTATTTTTTTCAATAATTTAAAAAAAAAGATTTATATATGGTATATAGGAAACGGAGAATTTTTTTCCCGAGAACTTGCGAAAAAGTCCTCGTACCATTTTCAAGTAGGAATTCATCTGTTAATGAGGATGAGAATGATGCCTCCATACGTATATATATATATATCCAAATATGTACTTATTGCTTATAAGTAGTGCGATCTCTTTCTCCTCCATTCTCCTCTAACCAACACGACGTGACACGAGAAAAATCAGATCCCGAGAAATTCGAAATCTTCCTGTCACCATTGCAGCACACTCTCTCATAGTCCTCGAAATCAACCCGGTTCCACTCTTTCATTCATCCCTCTCTTCCTTATCAGATTTTTGCGAGATAGGGATTAGCTGATTCCGCGCGATCTTGCGGACTCTATCATTTCGATTCCCACCGATACACACAGGAGAACGCGAACACGCGCACATCGATGGTGGAAATATTTGTAGAAGAAACTAGCTGTCGCTTCTCCACACAGACAGTGCAAATGTTTGCCAAAGGCTTAACATGCGGGCGGTAAGAGGGTTTCCGTTGGGCTATGAATCTTCGTCCAGGTTCGCATTCGGTTCTACGTCCGCTCGTCCCGTGGACCTCCTTTTTCTTCTCCGCGTCGAGGAACCTAAGCGGGAAGTCGTGCTTCTAAAAAGCCAAGTATATTTCCCGGTGGACTGCTTTCTCTCGATGAGAGATAGCGTAATCCGTCTCTGCACCTCGCGTACGTCTTCTTGTTTCCGCGCACACTGCACACCTGCAGGCCATGCTCACTGGTCTTGCTCATTTTTCCATTCTGCAACCTTAACGCGTCTGTTCGCGGGCTAAAGACGCAGGTGAAAAGGCTCTTCGAGGCGAGAGACAGCAACGAGGAGAAAACGTGCAGAGAACTTGGATGCATATGGGAAGCTGGAACTTCCATTATGGGCAACTTCGTATTATTTCTTATCATCCCGTTTAAGGACTAAGTGCAAAAATAAAGCGATTTTTAAATTGCAAATTAGATTGTTTATTTCCGATTATATATAGGGGATGGAATCACTTATGTATGTCTGTGACAGTCGATAAATCAGACAGATAATTATTAAATTCTGCTTTTAGGGCAAATAGCTCTGAAGGGATTATCGTAGGGTGATTAAATAAACGAAGGCAGTGTATTCGATTTTACTAAATTATTACTAGATTATTTTATCGTTCTTGAAAATGCTCTGCTCTGCACTCTCGTCGCCAACTGACTGTACTTTGGCAGCCCTGGCCCAACGCGTCGTGGTCCGCGTGTCCGCGAGTCATGGGGGGTGGTCGTAAAGACATAGATCAGGCCCCCATTGACTCGGGACCCTTGCTGTCGCTGCACGTGGAAAGTGTCTTTTTTCGCCACTAGGGATGCGTCCCTGTAGCTCTACTATTTTTGTAAATTGAAACTCGCCAGAGGAAAGTACACTACATCCAGTACAGCGAGTAAAAGTCCGACTATATTTTAATATTGTAGTACGTTTATTACTAAATTACGTTTAGTATACCAGCAAAACTATACCAAAAGTACCAATATCGATATAAATTATTTTTATGTCGATAAATACGTTGCAATGTAAAACTTTCGATATTTTGTCTTTATTTAACGAGTTAGGTTTTATTTTCGAATATTCTTTAATGATTGGCGTTTCGGATTTCGACGCTCGAAAACTTCCTGGAAGATTCGGGAGTTCGTGACTGCGAAGTTCGAAATTTCGAAGCTCGGGATGCTCCGAGTTGCGGAGTTTGAAGCTCCGTGGCTCGAGTGCGGAGAGTTCGGTGATTCTAGACGCGGGACTTCGAGCTTCGGATTTCAAATACAGATATATAAAAGTTTGAAGCCGACGAGTTGAACGCGTGTTAGTAGAGACATGTTTCGAGAAGGACTGGAAGCTATTCTCAAAGGAATTTTTTCCACGCTCGAGTACGCGTTAAATGCACTCGACAAGAGGGCAAGTTTGAACACGTTGGATATCGCGAAATTCCTTTTAGTTGGGATATTCATAAAATACTGGCAGAGGTACGGGATTCCGATGTCGGTGACTTTTTATAGAGAAATTCTCAATTGCTTCATTCGTCGCTTTAATGAGTCACGTGGTATTGAAATTTGTTAGAAGACTCCTCTTTAACGATTCTTCCTGTCTACGGTGGACTAATATCTACGATAATTCATTTTAATTTCTGAATATAGATCATTTAGATTTTCCGGACTATTATAATAAATTATATATCGTAAGGGTGAGGGTGAGGGATAAAGGAGAAAGTAGGAAAAGGACATGCATGGGAAAAAGAATATGGTTTTCAATAACGATGAAGTATCTTTAACCCTTTACACTCGACGACTTTTTCGTTACAGAAAAATAGTTCTGTCATAGAGGCAACGATATTTTTAAAATGGTAAATGAGAAATCATATGCAAATTAAGACGTAGAATTATTTTTCTTCGATATTCCACACATCGTTAGGTAATTTTAAATTTGATATATTAATTAACATCGATCTTTAGAATTTGATTAAATGGTGACAGAGTCATCTCTCAAGTGCAAAGGGTTAAAATATAAAATATTGCCTGGCACAGTTTAAGGCTAGCCTAATTCTACATCTCTAACCTAATACTAAAATTTTCGGCTTTTTCTACGAAATCTGAGTCTGATATTGACTTTAACTCTATTCATAAACTCCAGCTCTTCACACACTGTCTCCCCTATGCCCTTGCACCCTCGTTTCAAACCTACAGTCTCCATTCTTTCACCCACAAGCTAGTAATATATTTATAAATTGAACAGACCGAAGTGTGCGCTACTATTCCAGTTCTAAATTCCCGCGTCTGATTAATGCCGACCTTTTCTACTCGATACCAGTTCCCTAACCTTCTACCTCTCACCTGGGACAAGATCGAATAAAAACCAAACCCAAAGGCCCACCCTGCTGAAGACCCTTATCTTACCTGACCCAGATCAAGACCTGTTGAGGGATACCCGTCAGTTCTCGTTGATTTAATACGATTTACGTGCTCGACGATCTCATTTCACCCAGGTCGGTTCCACCGAGGAGATAAATTCTCGAAAAAGACAATCGACCTTTTCGCCGTGGGCGAGTCGCAAAAATGTACGATATATACGTTGAGCTTGCGAGTATCCTGCTTCGTTCTCCGAGATACGTCGCATAAATACATGTACACTCCAATACGAAGGTATTCGAACGCTTACATGCACTGTGTTCGATAACTGAAATACAATATGTACGTTAAACCCAGATGTTCAGAACGATATGGTACACGCAGCGAGCAGACAATTCGAAGATTATATCGGCGAAATTAGGAAATTATTCAACGAGATACAGGACATTTACGTTTATTGGAGATACGGACCGTGGCGGCGCTAGTGAGTTAACGCAATAGTTACTTGAGCTTCTTTTAAAGTGTTCTTACTATTTTTAGAAAGTCTATTCTTCGATCTATTTTAATTCCGCGATTCTTCAAACCCTATTTTCCCGAAAATTAAACCCAACATAAAAACATCGTGTTTCATATATTTTTCTTATTTTTCCACCACAAATCACGTCGTGTGCCCACTCTTACTTAACATTCGGCCAATCCTTGTATGCATCGTTATTGATCCAAGTATTTAGCTTTAATACATATATGGGGGTCCTCTCCCACCATTATTTTATGGCAGCTGGTCGCAGGTATCCTCCGTGGCGGCGTAGCTAGAAGGGACGGTAGGAAAAGGAAGGGATGCGTTTCGTCCCGGGCCTACTGGCGGACCCATCAGTAAGGCTACCCTAGCAGGCCCTTCCTTACACACTGGGATACTATTTGAAGGTCGGGAAGTTATATATATAGGAACTGAAGGTATCCCGAGGACTTGCAGGTAAAGTCCTCGAAGTCGGAATCCCTCTAGTGACGAGGATGAGAATGATAGTCGCTACGCATACACAGGACTCTTCAAAAACTGCACATCTAAAAAACTTTTTTGTAATAGTTGCACGTAGGAGTGTATGTAGGACACGTGGAAAAGGCGCGAGGGTGCAACAATGGGAATAGCGTTGCTTTTTACTCGAAGAACGCGAGATAGATCGAGGATGTATTCGATCGGAAGGGTTGTCTTCGAGCTAGTTCAATCTCGAGTGTCCTGTTTCCTGCGTTGGAAGACGGGACTTTATTTTCATGGATCCACGAGCACGATAATGCGTGTCCCTGTGTAGCATCGCGGAGGTGACACGGTTCGATGGTCAGGACGAAGTAGGTTGTACTCTCCGGGAAATGGAAGAAACAGACGCCTCAAAGGAGCTAATAAGTGTAAAAGTTGGGATGGATGGGGGGTCGTGGAGGGGGAAATTATCGATCAAAGGCCGAGAGGGCGCGAGGGATGAATTTTCAACGAGGCCTCACCGTCGGCTTCTCGATTTTACTGGTATCGGTGCGGATTTAATTTCCGATTCTGGCAGCCGAGTGGCTGCTGGGAATTCCGCTTTCTCGTATGGGGAATAAATGAGACCGATTCTTGGCTCCTCAGCGGTTCCCCGTCCCATCCGTGCCATTCTGAATCTCGAATTCTAAAAACGTGGGTTGGCACGGCTGGGTGGAACGTCAGCTGTTATTGTTCACGCTATCGTTCTCTCGTAATTATTCTACCGCGTAATATAATTATTTTGTTGCCGTTGCGCGATTGATTGCGAGGTCGGTATGTAGAACTTGCAGATTCGACCGAATTATTTTTCTTCGCTGAAGAATTTATTTCTGTAAAATTATCTCTCGCTTCGGCTATCTTTGTAAAAATAGACTAGGAAATATCGAATTTATAATTCCATTTCTCTCGGAAAAAGTATGAGAATATTGATTTAATATGGATACGCGATATTTATTTTCTTCTTCGCGAAATTGGTTAGTTAGGGAAAATGAAAATGAAATGACAAGATAAACGTTTGGATGAAGCCTCGAGACAAAGGGACAAGACAGGAGAGTTAATTACGTGGCGATTAAAGCTCGAGGGAGCTTCAATGCGAAGCTTTTTATTTCGAAGCTCGAGATAAAAGATGGAATATCGAGAATTATTTCTGCTATCGAGGAGGATTATGCGTATCGTAAAAAGCGTAAGCTTTTATATTTAATATAGTCTAGCCTGAGTTCTCTTTAAGCAAATTGAATTAAATTTTTCTCGAGCATAGTTAACTGACTTTTGAGGAGAAAGAGGGACGGAGGTAGAGACTTCCACGTAAGAACTAGTAAATAATTCAACGTTTTTCTTATTGCACGACGTCTATCGCTGGTCCTAGTTCACTTTTCCTTCTGCAAAGCTTCGAGTACCTTTTTAACAAAAATCGTCTGACTTTAGTGGGAAAGCAATGTGTCGCTGTCTTTTGTAATTAATAATTTTTTGGTAGAAACCTTTGCGTTCTTTTAATTTTTATTTCGATTTTTCTATTTGGGTTTCTTACTGTCATTCGCAACTGTATTGAAAGGCAACATAGAAAATATAGCCACAGTTGACTTTCGATTATCTAACCTCGTTTTAATCATCTTTTGCTTCAACCAACTATATTTCTTCGATATGAAAATAATTGGATAGGAGAGAAATTATTGACAGATTCGATGACTCTTTTTATTTTCCTCAAGAAAATTGTTTATCAAAAGTTATATGATTTATTATTTGCTTTATGAATTAAATATACTTGTTGTCATATCTATTGATCATTCTTTAGGTAAATGATCTGTTATTAATTATTTTTTGGGACTCAGATGTCAGTGAGAATCTACTATAATAATTTTTTAGTATAATCATTTGTGTATCGAATAATTATCTAAATTGTATATAGTACTCACTGAGTGACAATGGTAATAATCAAAAGTTCTTCGTCCACATTCTAAACTGCGTATTCGTTTTCAAAAATTAGCCTGCTAATAAATAACTGGCATATAATTTACGTCTTTGGTTGACAGCGTCGAGGTGGATTGAAATTTACTAACCAATTACTAAGTGTGTAATTAATTAAGCCACGGCCCGCCGTAAATATTGACACAGCTTGTGTTAACACGTTATCAATTCTCGTTTGCCAATTGATCAAATGCGTTGGAAGCCAGTGTAGCAGGCTCGATTGGAAATTCTCTAAATAACTAAGAACCGCCAAATTTGAATAACGTGCGTGAAAATAGAAATTAACGTGGCTAAACGATATTCGAGGAAGTCGCGAACTAGCCTACAATTTGGAAAATCGAAAGAAATTTTCATTCGATCAGGAATACTCGAAATTAGCTTCGATCGAGGAAATCGATAGATCGTCCAACAGAGCAATGATCCACGAATTTTTATACACTCTAAATTCTCCAGAAAATTAACATTATCAATGATAAATCGAAAGAGTTTACTTAACTTAAACGCGCCTGACAATTGGCGGACCTTTACTACTTAAAATAAAACGAAATCAAAATATCTCGCTGTATTTCTCGATTTTTGTCACTGAGTGTTCCGAGATATGATCATCAAAATTACCCACAGGAGCTGTGTACATCAAGACTGCTTTTTATTGCTCCCTTAAAAGTCCCGTATATACCATAAAAGCTCGCGTCGCGCTTAAAGCATCCAGTGCATTAGCAAACTCTAGCAGCTTCTTCAACTTCTGACTTCCCATAATAACGTCATTTAACCGAGTTACGAATTCTCCTAACATCTTGACACTCATAACGTCAATTTTACCTGATCCTTTCGACGCAACTTAGCTCCGGAAGACTCCGAAAGCGGGCTTTAAATTGGTCCCTTAACCCTTTGACTACGGCAGACTTTGAAACGCGTCGGTCGTACCACACAGGTAGGAAATCATTTACAATATCCGCCGAGAACGGCAAAATTTTGGGTAGAGATGCGCTCTCCGTGTCAAAAAAGCAAACTGTTTTGACCGCTTATATGCGCCTTCCGTGTCACAAAAGCAAAATTTCTGAGCGAGTGTATGCGTCCACAGTAGCCAAGGGGTTAAAAAGCCGCGAAAATCCATTCGAAGTGGCAAGCTGAAAGCAAAACCACGAATCTACCGCGAGAACGTGAATTATGTACATCTCGTTACCTTAACGACGCCCAAATCGCGATTTCAGCTTAACGACGAGTACGACTTCGCACGTGAAACATTTCAATTTCGGTGTACACGTTTATCCTAAAGCGTGGCTGTATAGCTACATTTCTGCCACGACGTATGGAATATCGGGGCTTATTAAAAGGCTCGCGAGGGACGCTTCAGAATTTAATGAAACCGAATTTCTCGCCTTCTTTTCATCCAGTTTGCTGTTTCGCAAATTACGTTTTCCTCGCCGATAACGCGTAACGTCGTTGAAACTTCTCGTCAAGGAGGTCTCATCTGATTAGCATGTTACTTCGTGGGTTGCTCCCGGATTTCTCATCGATTTCTTTGGTTTGTCAGTTCCTCGAGGTGGTCAAGTTAGAGTCAAGTCAACACAGACTTGATGCTTATTTCTATTCTAAAAGCGAGTTACCAAGTTAGGAATTCTGTCAATTCTTTTGTGGACGTCGAAATTAATTATCATATACAGTGTGCCCTTTATATGTATTAAAATCGTAACACAATTCACCTATTAAGAATAATTTAAATTTATTTTCGTTTGAAGCCTAGGTTTTGTGATTTTTAATTTTGAGTTTGGGATCCTGGGACTTCTGTTTCTAATTGTATCGCAATTTTGGAAACGTACTATATTTTTAAAATGAAAGCATCGTACCTGAGTTTCTTTCGTGATTATTCGGAGTTAGGTCTCTGCTGAAAATATGTTAGAATCGTAATACAATTCACTGGGAAGATGATTCTACGAAGAATAATTTTAAATTTATTTTCGTTTAAAGCCCAGGTTTTGTGATTTTTAATTTTTAATTTTTAATCCTGGGACTCCTGTTCTCCATTGTGTCGCAATTTTAGAAACGTTCTATATTTTTAAAACGAACGCATCGTACCTAAATTACTTTCGTGACCATTCGTATTTAAATCTCTGTTAAATTCCGTCTGAAAATTTGTCGAAATTTGTCTCAGTTTTACAGAGGCACGACATAATGCAGCATTAAAATTCGATTTAGCGTTTAGCATTATAAATTTCCAAATTACGTTTCAGACGCGTCCCTTGCACCTTACGCGTGCTCGTCGATGAAACTGGCGGATCCCACAGAGAGGCCCACTTTTATGGAAATCGAAAGCGTTCCATTTCGTCTCGTCTCATCGTGGTATGTGCACAGTGTAATTTCAAGTTAGGAGCTTCTCCAACCATCCACCCTTATATTATATACTCGACTATATATTTCAATGTCTTCCTCACTTTCGCGGCTATTCCCGGGAGAAGAGATTTCCAAGTAGTTACCACATAAGATCTCTGAAGAGTAGATTATGTTAATTTCGCACTGCTGGCTAACTCGATTACTTTTCGCTACGCCTACTAACCGGCACTTTGAGCTCGAATATTGCTATTAACCGTGATACGATCGTTGGATTAGATAGGGCCGAATCTCGAGATATAAGTTGACGGTGGAACGAGTGTGCAAATGGCAAGTTTATGGAAATTCTTGTACAAATTGCGAATCGTGAAAGTACAATGAATCTCGCGAGATGGGTCGTTTAAAACGTTCGAGCTTACCTTTTGCAGCGAACGACGAGCACGGAAAAACCATAATAAATCGTCCACGCGTAGATACAATGACGCGTGGGAGTAGCCATAATCGGTGGTAATAGAAATCTATTATATCGTTCCCAGAAGTTATTATCGTAACGAGTGTTCTTTAAATATTGGAAAATTTCTCGCAGAATTTCGAAATGACGGAGCGTGGAATTATCGATAATCGGTGGTGACAGGAATCGGCGTTACCTCGCATTCGGAAAGCTATTTTCCCAACAAGTGTCCTTCTAATATTGAAAAATTTCTCCTGGAATTTCCAACCCATACAATGGTACGCAAGAGTACCGATAATTAGTAGTACCTAATAGGAATCGATTGTATCGCAATCACAAATTTATTACCACGTTAAATGTCTTTCGAGTATTGGAAAATTTCTTGCAAAATTTCAAAAAGTTTCCATAGTGTATCATAATCAAAGATAGTTTGTTACCCGGATGAAATTTATTCCAATAAACTTTTAATCCACAATTACATTTTCCAGCCCATTTTCTCAGTCGATTGTCACCCATTCGATATAAACTGAACAAAAGAACCCCCGTATCCACTCGTGTCTTAAATATTTCTGCACGAGCTTGCAGAAAGTCGTGAGAGTCGGCGAAAAATTCCAGTCACGACATTTCATCTCGTCGATATAGAACTTTCCTCCTGGAAACTTTCCTCAGGCCTCGCTTCTCATCGCGGCAAACAATTTCCCGTATCTCGCGAAACAGCTTGCATGCATCGCGAATCATACCAGGTCTGTTTCGAGCACGCGATTCGAGGATTGTCCCCTCCGGAGACCGTCGTCGAAAATTTTTCAGCCACGGATTTCCCCGCAATTTTCCGTAATTTTCCGAGCGCGACGCGTTCTCGCATTCAGCTCGATCTCCCGCCATTTCTCGTTGCACGGTTTCGCGAGTTGGCGCTTCAGGTTTGGAAAGCGGGTCTCTCGGCTCTGAAGGGAGACAAGACACGTTAGCGTAAACCCTCGAGTGCTTCTCGGACCTTTCTGCCATTCAGACGTCCGCACGGTGCAGTTTCCTTTCTCCCTAAACGAGTCTCCGCGCGAACGGCAGAAAGAGGGAATTTTTCACGCTTTTCACGCGTCGCGCCGCGATGAATGCGCTTCCGATTTCAGCCTGAACGTGGGATAAATGCGGCCACGTTCTCGCGAAAACGAACCCTCGCGCACTGGCTGCGTCGACTAGGCAGCCCTCGTTAAGGGTTGCTGCAACGTGACGACAGTAATTAATTACGAGCTCAAAGTCCTGTCCCTGTCTTGGATGGATTCAGGAATGTCTCACTTGGCTCTCACACTCGTTCCTCGTTAAGTGTTATTGCTTTCTTCGATGCCACGGGGTCTCGGGTTAGGTGTGATACGGGGTTAATGACGGTAACAGGGTCGTATTCCGTTTTCTCGAGACGTCGCGAGATTTGGGTTGGCGAAAATGACAAGCAGGGGGATGTTTATTTCGTTAAAGAGGTGTAGGAATAGTAGTATCTAGAGGTCTTCGTAGATACCTCCCCACTTCCAATATTCTATCTCCAAGGGAGAGGTTGGTGAAGTGCAGGGTAGTGTCTTCTTTGTTTCTGCTGATGGATGGTTGTTCTTGTGATGTTGGTCGGGTGGTATCCCCGTGGTCGTCGTTGCTATCGATAGGGTAGCAGATAGAAGGACGACGTGAAAAGGAAGGGATGCGTTTCGTCCTGGGCCTGCTAGCGGATTCATCGGTAAGACTTGCTTCTAGCAAGCCCTGCCTTAGACCAAGAATACTTGGGTAGCACAGGAACTTTTATTTAACCGTTTGAGTCCCAGAGGCTTTTCGAAGAATACGGTCGAAAAACCCCGAATCGAATAACGCGATAACGCTTGCCATGATCGAGTGCGTGGAAGTCCAAACGGCGCGATAGCGCTTGTCAGTTTTATGTCGTGAAATCCCAATCGTCGCGATAGCGCTTGTTGGTGCTATGTGACGTATGTGCTTTAACAAAGTTGAGCGCGCCTCTTTGACTGAGGAGCGCGATCGCGCTTCTTGGGACTCAGACGGTTAAGGAAGGTCGAGGCTTTACTAAGGACTTGCGAGAAAGTCCTCGAATTTCCTTCATGTAGGAATTCATCTATTGGCGAGGGTGAGAACTTGGTCGCTACAGAGGCTTGAAAACAGTAACGAGAGCTTTTGATATATTTTTGACAGAGTTGTGGGGGGTCCTATGGTGGTTGAAGTCGATGGTCGCAGGTGTCTTTGATGTGACGGTGGTGCTAGAAGGAATGAAAGGAAACGGAAGCTTGCATTTCGTCCTGGGTCTGTTACTGGACTCACAAGGTCCTGTCTTAGGTGGGGATACTATTGAAAAGTTTGGAAATTGTATATAGGAATAATAGGTTGAGAGTCAGTGCGGAGGAACACTTGGGTCCGTCTATCTGGCGACGGGCAATAGACAGTAATCCAGGGTTGGGATCTAATGTTTAGAAGATGTCTGAAGTACACGTGGAAGGACGAGTGACCGCGTGTAAGGATCGGGTGAACGGGATATTTATGATTATATGGAATGCAAGTGAAGAGCGAAGGGATCTGAATGTTTAGGATACGTGGCCCACCTCGAGAACGAGGCTATGGGAAATGCGTGATTGAGGAAGAAAGCTTGAGGATGAAAGAAGACGGAGTACGAGATTTAAATAAGGATATTAGGGCTGTCCTGGGACAGTCCTGTTGGTGAGATGATAGACGAAGCTTGAAAGAGGATCGGTGATAGTAGCAAGACTCCGAGTGTGAATAGCATAGTTAGTTTGTAATCTTTTCAACTTGTAATTTACTCTTAGGTCTCTCAGCTCGTGAAATAAAATATATATTGGAATCAATAACATCCTTTTATTCCACATATAGCCAATCGGAACAGTATCCCTATATGTATATATATAAAATGGAGGGATTTTATCAAGGACTCGAACCTCCCTCAAGTAGGAATCCATATATCGACGAGGGTGAGAATTACGAAATGAACTTGCAATTAGTCCCAGTTTCTACGCATTTCAAGAAAATATTCGAAATTCGCGTGTATTTATTAGAAGCATAACTATAGTATCGACCAAAGTTCTTTGTCAAAAATTTTTATTCCATATGCAAATTCCATTGTCTATTTTCTAAAGTCTCCAAATTCCTCGCATAATCAGGGATTTCATAAAATGTCATTTCATTTTTCATCCAAATATTTCGTCCAAAATCCAACCCGATGATCTACATCGAATCACCCAATAATAACACAGGACCAGCATAAAAATTCCAATTCTCGTAGCAATAAATCAGCGTCCCCGACGTTTTAATGCACATTTTCTTCTTTTCATCCCTGTCGTTACTTGCCAGTTTTTACCGAGAAATTATGAAGAACCCTGTCGTTTGTTCCACGTATGCAATTGTCGGCGTTTTGGCAAAGTTTGTTCGTCGGTTTGTCCGTTCGAAGCGCGACCGTAATTATGTCCGTGGTTGCCGTAGGTCGCGGCTTAATTTGGGCTCGCGTGTTGGACCCGAGCGGTTTTCGCGAGTGATAATACCGCGAAACGTGCGCCGGGAAACGGAAAAGTTGCGAGAGCTGCGTTCAGCTGGAGCATTTCTGCACGGTTGTCTCCCTTGTTTCGAGTTGGTCCGGAACGTGGTCGAGTGGCTCGGCGGAACAAGGACGAGGGAGGGAAATAGGTGAGAATGGAAAATGCAGAACGGTTGCGTTCATTGAAGCGATTTAAGCGGTTTCGAGCATTCCGTTCGTGATTAAGAGAGAATAAAATATCAAGTGCGGCAGTTCCGCTGACACAGCCGCGAAAGGGACCTTGCTGAGTCTCTTCTTTCGCGAAGGTCGATCGATCTGAAGGTTGATCGAATTTCTCGGGACCATTCGAACGAAGTTGCGTGAGATTCTTCGTCACACGTTTTTGGTTCTTTAAAAAGGATGATAAAAATGACGAAGATTGATTACTCGAAATTCGGAAGCTTAGTTTCACGAAACGAATCGTATAGAAAGTGTCTAAGCTGAAACAGGTATTTTTCATGGTATAATTTGAACGATTTCGAAGCAGTTATACAAATAGAGATGAAAGAACAATTTTTCATGTAGGGTAAATTTTTTAACTTTTTTAAAAATCGCCATCTTTTTTTTACCAAGGAAACATGTGCTTTTCTCCCATTGTGTGTCAAAAAAGATTGAAGAATACACCTGAATATGTTTGAAATAATTTTTTTAATTTATTTTCAACATCGAGAATGCGATGAAATTGTTAAGTCTTTGATGATTTCTAAAATTGATTATTTCTGATAGTCAGAAATAAAATCTTCTATCCTAAGAAGATCTGATTATGATCCATGAAATACAATGAATTTCATTGAACTTATCTATTCCAATTATTATTAACTATCATTAATTACGCGTATTATTGTATATTAGGTACAAATATATGGCAAATACATCGTCAGTTTCAATATTATCCACACGTAGGAAACTTTTGCTCGCGTTTTTCCGGCAACTTTGTAACCGGTTAACTCGATGTCGTTGAACGTCAGAGAAAGTCGCATAAATCCAAACTCCAACACGTTTCGTGTCCCACACCGAGAGAGACGTACAGGTAATTTTTAATCCCAATCTCTGCGAGGTGCTCACGCCCCTGCTTGAAATTCAATCCACGTAGCAGTTCTTAATACCTCGTGCAAAATTAAGAACACTGTATTCGCGTGAACGATTTATCCCCGACAGTTAGAAGAGGCTCGCCCCGGTATACTCCTGGCTGAAGAAATTCTAATCCTATCAGCGGAGAAGTTACCTCGACAAGGCACAAGGTGTGCATACAGGCACTCTGTACATCGTGATACGTTTCGCTAAGCGATCAACTCGTACGCCGCTTCCAGTCTACGATAGGAGACGATAAATCTTCCGTTCCATCGTCGTTCACCTTAATCCGCTGGTCGACAATCGTGAATTACTCGAAATACGATATAAGCCTATGATACGGCCTCGTATACAGCGTCAAAGACGCTCTTGTTCCGGCTGTTCCGCGAGCCATTGTTGCACGGATTTGCACGAACGCGTACAGAGAATTCCAATGAAACAGTCGTCGATAAATCCTGAACGCAAATGGCTTTAATACTTAGCTGGCTGGTTAATTACCACTGCTTCGATTCACGATTAGAATGACGACAGAGAGAGAGAATGTCGAGAATATCGAAACGCGGAGCTTAGGGTAGTTTTACCTATGTCGCGAAATTAGTTTCTCGAAATATTTCGAAGATAGCAATTTTCTCTAAATATTTTTGTCCACTGCCTCGTACGGCACTGATCTTGGGAGTGCGTCGAGAATATGGAAGTTCGGAGCTTAGGGTAGTTTTGCCTATGTCGCGAAATTAGTTCCTTGAAATATTTCAAACATAGCAATTTTCTTTCAATATTATTGTCAACTGCCTCTTACAGCACTGATCTTGGGAGTGCGTCGAGAATATGGAAGTTCGGAGCTTAGGGTAGTTTTGCCTATGTTGCGAAATTAGTTCCTTGAAGTATTTCAAACATAGCAATTTTCTTTCAATATTATTGTCAACTGCCTCTTACAGCACTGATCTTGGGAGTGCGTCGAAAATATCGAAGTGCAGAGTTTAGGGTCCTTTTACCTATGTCGCGAAATTAGTTTCTCGAAATATTTCGAAGATAGCAATTTTCTTCCAATATTTTTGTCAACTGCCTCCTACGGCACTGATCTGCCTTAAGATCGTACAATTTTTCTCTGCCCAGATACGCCATTTTGAAATCATTAAAAGGACATTCGAAGTCATAATTTGCGCTGTCATCTTATGCATTGCCGATAATTTTATTATTTTACCTCGTCGGTCTACGTTTTAACAGCACGTGGCCATTTTTAAAGGAATGGCCGACAATCGAAACCTTCGACCAGTTTGGAAAGATACTTTTCAACACGTACGAAAGACAAAGTACCTCTAAAGGCAGAACGAACGAACAGAGTTTATGGCTGAAATTTATAACGGAGTTAAGGCGCAAGTCTATGCGAGGAAACTATCAATTCTGGGAAACAGTTTGCTCGGAGACTGATTAATTAGGTGGAACGAACGATAGGAAGCTTAGTTCAGCAACCTAGTCGGCCTCTCCTTTGCCTTTTATAATACCCACATTTACGAGGTCTGAATCTATGTCTTCCCTTCTTAGTCACATGGAATGTGACTGAATTACCGCTGGAAACTAGCTTCAAACAGCTCGATTCGTTTGTCTTAGAAGAAAGTCTGTTATTTCGTCAGAAAATAATCAATCGGTTTAATTTCGTTCTCAATTGCGCTCTTACCCCAACGAAAGTAACTTTTCCTGTCTTTCTGTCTGATGTACGTCCCTGAACCTATAGAACACGGTCTTGGAACGGTGTTTGCGAGACAAATGAACTACGAGGTATCGTAGGTAGAAGCGTGGTCCCGACCCTTCTCGAGCATGTATCCTCGTGCAAATTAATCAAGGAGCGCAGTTCGATGCACGGAGAAACGAGTAAAATACCTCTGCATACACCTTTCTGTTAACATTTTCCAGACACAGCTCGTTAGCCTGTGAAGGATACTAATTGCATTCCCGTATCAGATTCCACGATGATAATTAACGTAAACGACTGTTAATTAGACCAATCGTAACACCGAATCAGGAAGAACACATGTATAAATACGATACTTGCAATAGTATGCACTTGCAGCTTCGTCTGACCATATATGGTCTCGTTTCCCTTACTCGCGTATTCCGGCTGGTAAACGAGAGAATTTAAGATTCTAAGAGCTCGTAGCTCTTAACAAGAAGTCTTATAGGTCTCATATAATTAATATTTTCCAAATAAAATTTAATTTTATTATTTACAAAATCACATAGGTCTCATATAATTAATTTTTTCCAAGTAAAATTTGATTTTATTATTTAAAAAATTACGTAGGTTATAGAATTAATTTCTTCCAAGGAAAATTTGATTTTATTATTTACAAAGTTACATAAGTCTGTTATAATTCATTTTTTCCAAATAAAATTTAATTTTATTATTTACAAAGTTACATAGGTCTCATATAATTAAATTTTTCCAAGTAAAATTTGATTTTATTATTTAAAAAATTACATAGGTCTTATATAATTAATTTCTTCCAAGTGAAATTTGATTTCATTATTTACAAAGTTACATAGGTCTTTTATAATTAATTTCTTCCAAGTAAAATTTGATTTTATTATTTATAAAATTTGGTACCGAGGGCAAAATAGAGGCAATTTATTCGTATTTATCCTGGACTGCAAAACTTTGTTTCAACCCGGTGGCATAAACGTTTTGTCGATCATCGGGGATATAGAAACGAAATACGTACGAATGATTTACCAATCCAGCTCGAACCCTGCGCACTTTAATGGAGATCTAGTGGCCTTATCGGCGATGATCATTGCCGGATTTCTGATAGACTGCGCAGACGGATTGGTAGACCTCGAGGATACGTGGAATTTAATTAATCCCAGCTCTGTGTGTACGTGCTGGACGATCGCGGAAACGCATCGAATTTAACAGCTAGCCGGAACACGGGAATTACAGGCGTACGTTCCTCTGTACGCGTGCCTTGGCACAGCTCCTCTGTGCACGTGTGGGGACAAAGTAATTCATAGACACTCGAGGTTTACTCTTCATTAAGGGCTTGTACAAATAAAACGTGTGCGCTCCGGTTTCAGCTTGACAAAGTGTAGCCAAGTGTAGTATACCCTTGTCCGCAAGTTACCGAGCATTTCTTGGTTTAGCGATGGAATATCCGTTGAACTGGTGCTTGTATAATCAACCCTAATAGCAGAGATAGTAATACCGATATCGCTGAATTTCTTTTATGACGAGTAATAGACAAAAAAATTTTAGACCAACATAGGAATTATTTTAATTTAAGGAAAAATATCAAAGACGGTATAATTTACTGAAAAGATTCGAGATAGGGTATCTGTTGAAGTAGTGGTTTAATATTTTAATAATAAAATAATATTTTAATGTTAGCAATAGTCATAATGTGAACTTTATCTTACCACGTATACTAGTGATATTTAACTTTAAATTAACTCTGCCAAAAATAAAAATTTTAATTAAAATTTTTCCAATTTTAGAAAGAAATGGTATAATTTACCTTGTAAAGGCAGTGCAATTTACCGGAAAGAATGGAATCCTAGAAAGACGCCCATCGTGTAAGATTCATTTTTATTTTCAAGAAGTCTTCCTTGTTCTTATTCAATTCGTTTTCTACCAAATATACAAAATTTTAGAACCAACCTCTAACCATATAGAGAGTAATACTTCCAGTTACAGTTAACCCCGAACAAATTAATCAAAATCCCGTATATCGCATTTTATCGCTGCTCGAAACGTGTTAATCACCCTCTGACTTCTGCTCACGAGTATATTTACGCACATCGTTTGGACAATGAAAATTAACATCGCGTGTACATAACCGTATCTATATAGATGGCAAATAATATTTCATCCCCAACGAAATTACACCTGAAACACGGCTAGGGGACTTCCTGATTACGTTCTCCTTTGCTTTGCATTCCTAGTGGATTTTGCGGGGGTTGATTTTGCTGTTTACTTTTTCGGATAAGGTTCCCGTTTCGTTAAACATTCAGGCTGCGTGTTCGAGTTGTAAATTGTTTCCTGAAAACGTGGACCTACCCTCCACCGTGCTCGAACTTTTAATTGCCGCCGGTAAAATTGGAATTTCGCGCGAAACGTTACTTTCTAATTGGACAAAATATCCGTTTGTGGTCTCGAAACGTGTCCCTGTTTCTTCTCTCCCCCGTCCCGTGTTCTCGCTCGTGTTTTTATCCAGATTTTTTCCATATCTGTGCCTGTTTTGCGAGTCGACACCTCCGCGTCGATCGTTGGTCGGGTCGAGCTTTTTCTCTCTTCACCCCCGGTGAAAATAAAATCATCGGTGTAAGTTTCTCCTTTCTCCTTCCTCCACCCTCTTTCTTTAATCCACCGCGAGCAAGGGTGGATTTTTTGTTCGAAATTTTAGCCAGAACGGTGATTAAATTTCAAGTTCCTTCGCGAAGTATTTAAAAATCGCGCGAAACTTCTCCCCCGCACTTTCCCCCCTCCCCGACTCACGGAAATAGGGGAAGAAAAAAATGGAAGGAAGTGGAGGAATTTTAACCCCTTTGGCCGTAATTGCAGGTAATGTAATTAACGCTTATCAACGCGGCCGCGAGCCGGAACGAGTGCGAAGCGAAATATACCGATGTAAATGCGACGCGCGGCTAAACGTGGCGAAGGTGGCTAATGATATAGCGTTTCCGTCTACTTTCATAATTAAATGTGCATCAGCGTGAAGTAATCCGACGGTTCATCGTTCAGACGCTGACATTTTGTGCCGTGTTATTCCGACGTAGATCAAATTTATCGTCATACTGTGACGATGCAATTTGCTGCATCTTAAGTCGGCACAGACAAAGGACATGATTAATCGATATTTTTCTTGCTGGAAAGCTTGTCTTCCATATCTGGGAATTTTCTCCTACAACGCCATCGATTTAATCGTGCATCATCTGGATCGTTGATAATAATGGACACGGTAGGAGGTAGATTAGGCGAATTAATTTGGTGAGAAAGATAATCGATCTAGATTTTCTCTAAGATAGATATTTTTATAGTATCTATCCATTTTCGATGTTTTATTCATTACTATGCATTTTCAGCTTCACTGTGTATCGAAATAGTATAGAAGATAGTTATTTTTACCTATGTCCATTTAAGTAGGGTCGTTTTTGGATGGATTGAGTTAAGATGGTATTGTTGGCTTCTTAATAGAATAAAATAATAAAATAATTAACCTAATAGAATAAAATAATTAAATAATTGAAATAATAAAATAATTCATTCTCTCCTCTTTCATATTGAGGTTTTCTTTCTCAATCATGCCCTTTCCCATGCAACCTCGGTGGACCAGGTATTTCAACCACCCTGGAAGCATCCCTAAATTTTCACTCGACTCTATCATTAATATTATTCACAGTCAATTTCCTTGCACGTGGTCACTTTCGTTCTAAGTAAATCCAAATTTTCTTGACATTATTTCAAAACCTCATTCATTCCGTTCCTACATTTATGGCTATCACTATAATCTTTAGTTATATCGTGTTAATACTGCATTAAATTTTCTAATTCGCGATTATATTCGGTCAATCGATCATTCCTTTAATCAAAATTAATATAATGGACGATAGTTGAAATAATCGAGGATCTACTAATAAATTATTAAATTGGATAAAAATATTTTCTTATGTCAAATATGTACATTCAAAAATATACTTCCCCTCCATGTAATATAAAATATATTCAACGTAAAATGAGGTTTCTAATTTCCACGACATAATTTTCCACTATATTATGTTTCTCCATTATACACACCAGACGATGTCTCGCACAAAGGGATACCTACCCCAAAAACAGCCACATGTCCAGAGGATTAAAACTCTCAGATACCTTACCGAATATTCCAATGCAATTTCTCACCGGGATACCGCGTTTCCAAAACGCTTACGTTTCTCTGGCCACTGGGCGCATGATAAATAACGCGATAAATCAAGCTACTTTGCTCCAGCCCGTTCCCAGCCCTTTCTTCCGTTTCGTTACCAAACACATAGTAAATCTCGGCGATTTTCCGGGTCTAACATCGGGTAGCATCGAGGACCAGATTCCCAGCTTCTTTCCCATTCTCCGCACGCGTTCGTCGATATCCATGTTCGGTCGGTAAATAGACGGTCTTTCCGCGTGATAAATTTGACTTTATCGCCGGTACAGCAGGGTTTATTACGCGTGCAACGTGTAATAAGCATGGTATAAATCAACTATCGGCGAAAGAGGATCGCACGTTCGATTGAGGCGTAACGAAGCGAGCGAGAGGCCAAAGGGGTCGCAGCCTGGTGCAACAAATGCCGAATCGATTCTCCCTGGTCGGGCCATAAACTAAGTTCCAGTACAGCGCCAGACTCGGACCGTTTCGTCGATGAACTATCGATCGTCGTCGAACAGGGCCAGATACTCTGCCGCGAATCCATTTCTGGCCAGCTGATCGGTGGCATCTTTGTTCCAACGTGGACCGTCATTGAGATACGATTCTCCGTTGTTCGGGGACGAAACATCGGGTCAAAGGCTCGCGATATATCACTCTTCCATCACATCTTTCCCACCTTTTCAGTGAAACGATGCACGCGTGGAACGCCACGTTCTTGCCCACTTCTCTGACAGTCTGTATTTCGATCGCGGTCGTTTCTTCTTTCCCGAGATTAAGACGATCATGGTAGATATCCCACGCTTTATTCCTTCGTTTCTTCGCCTATTTATCTAGCAATTATTGCTCTATCCTCTAGGAGTCTTCGTTAGCAACGCATCTGAGGTCCCATCGACTCGCTGATGATATCGGAAGCGTGTCTTCCATGGAAATGAAGAATAAGTAGTATAGATCAATGGTATCCGAGGCGCGGCTCGCGCAGGATGGAACGAATTACAACACGGACGAGTGGTTTTCACGAGATTCAAACGCAAAGTTTCATATGTTTCTTTCTATATGTTTCTTATGTGAGATTCGACGTTGGAGGAATTCTATTGGCGGAAGCAGTTCGCTTTACGCGATTAGAGGCACCTGCGGGAGTTTATTCGGGTCTTATGTAAAAGGAAGAGAATATCGAGGAATCTGTTTCGTATATTCGGTATTTTCGTACTGAGTAACGAGTGCAGATTGGTTCTGTCGGATAGTGCCGTGACTCTTTCGCAGAATTCCCTCGGCTTATTCAGTCTTTTGTAAGACAGGGAGCTGGAACGCGAATATTCTTCCACGATGCTTTCGCTGTCAAAGAAAGATATATTTGGCGAATCCTATAGCCAGGATTTTTCTGCAAACACAGGCTTGCTCGGTACCGTAGCTTCTTGAAAGACCGTGGGTTTTAGAGACAGTTCGGAAATAGCAGAAATATTTCAGACAGATAAGAAGCACCTACGTATTCCATAGCTGGATCTTTTGATTCCGTGCATGTAGAACATTTCTTATCCATTTGCTTGATTTTATCCTGAACGTATTTGAACATGTAGAAATATCAGTATTTATTCGAATATTTCTTTATCCTTTATTACACGAGCAATATTCTTTGATGTACAAAATTAATTTAATTACTCTAGTCCCTAATTTTCAGAGCAAACGTATATACCTTCGGATAGCGCACCAAAATGGCGACGATTTTTCTTCTTTAAATTCTCTGGAATATATTTGATCGTATTCGGGATAGTAAATTCTATGAGTAGGAAGCTCACCATTAGAGTGTGACACTAAAATAAAAGACAGGAAATGGAGAAGAAAGGAAAGGATGATAGAAAAGGAAGGAAAGACACGTTTGCTTCGAGGACTATTAGCGGATTCATCGGTAAAGCTTTCTAACATTTCCTAGACGCGGATATAGGAAAGGTCGGGTAAGAGATTGTACTTGCATGGAAGTAACACCTTCGAGAATCCCTTGTTGACGTGGTTTTCCCTAGTGGCGAGTGCGGAACTGTTAGAGGAATTATTTTTCTCATCCCAAGTTCTTGGAATAAATGGAAAACTTAGATTTTTGAGATAGAAATTGGTACACGAATTATTGACTCATTAACGATGCAGTCTAACATTCTCGAGAATTGATCTGAAGAAATTTGAATATTTTAATTCCTTTTTATAAGAATCCTTTTATTTCTTAATTTCTTCTTTAATTTTTAAATTATAATCGATTTATTAATTGTAACGAAGTTAATATACAGGTAGATTCGTAGTATTAAACGAAACAACTTCTCCGTTTTATTTCCGTGATAATTATCAATTACCGAACAACATCGGAGGTTTAAAATTAAAGTTTGCACGAAATCGGGCGAGTGAGATGTCGCGAAGCGCCTCCATCAAATCAGTCAAACGTCATGGCGCAAGAAATATTTCGAATTCGAGCTCTCATCCATCGAAACGCATTTGCGACAACTCTCTATTGGTAAAATTTTTTAATCTCCATTTCCCCTGTCGAGGATAATTTACATCTCGCGAGTAATTTCCTCGATATTTTAGTCCCTGTCAGATGTTAATTAATGCTTAACTCCTCTATTTCCGTAATATCTATCTTACGCGTTAATCTCTATCGAGAAACGGAGATTTATTCGCCCCGATGAGTCCCGTGGCACTTTTCCCGTCTCGAACGATTATCGAAAAATCCTCGAACAAATCGTCTTATATAATCGAAAAATGATAGAGTCGTTAAGACGGAGGGATTACCATCGATTACCGGGTGGATCGTGGCTGGTGGAACGATCGCAATGCATCAGGTGGAACTAAACGCCGTTGCAGGACGGAATCAGGTCAGAAGTTGAGCTCGCAGACCAGAGCTGCGTGGAAGTTGCTGTATCCACCGTGAAATATCTCCCTGACCTGGGGAAATGAGCGATCGTAGGGTACACCATGGCGGAAGCCGGTTCAATAGGAGTATGGTGTAACGAGGCTGGTGTAATTCTCGGAGTGGATGTTGCTGGCCCAGGAAACAGTCTCTTTAAGATTTAACTTCTGGAGAGTTTATGAAACGGGTACGATTATTTTCTCACCGTTGGCGTTTCAGGTTGAGCTAGATCCTTGCTCGCCTGCAAGTACCACGTTTATTCCACGGGATGCAGATATTCCCTTATACTTTGCGCGCGATTTTCTGCAATGCAGTTGCAGGTAATTCGGTCCACGAAGACTATTATTTTGTCGCATTATTGTAAGATTATTGTTACGGAATTAGTTAGTCTCTTTGCGCGGTGGTTATTCTCGTAACACAGAGTTGGTGGGAGTTTCTGGTGTGCTTGCTGTTAGTAAACCTGGATCTTGTGCAATAAGTTTCGAGATTAGTGGTCTAGGGCTGGATTAGCTTCGATCTGTTCCAGCCACTAGACGGTGGCTTCCAGCCGCCCCTTTGGGGATTTCGGCTGTAAGAAAATCTTGTTCTGCCAGGCGGAATTGCGAGAACCGAGTGCTCCATTGTGCCCCGAGTGTATTCGAGCGTCCATCATAGTGTCCATTAGTACCCTTTCGATTTAAATTTTGACAAATCGATCGAGGGATAACCTTCGTTGAAAGGGGATTATTCGCGAAGTGGTTTTTCATCCACACTCATTGTCTCGCGCTCGAGATTTCTTGTTAGCCTAATTCGAGGAATTTACGGCGCGAGCGAAGGGTTGGAGTGGTTTCGCTGGGAATTAACCCGAGGAGTGACATCGGCACTCCGAGGTAACGTCGATAATTAACGGCAAGTAGAAGTTTCTAATTATGCGGCTCGATGTGAACGGTAATTTGTAATTAGTAAGGCAATAATTAACGCATTGCAACAGGCTGATCGATATCCCGACAACCGCGTTGTTGTCGAATACTTCTCGTCGTTGCGGCGTCCTCCTAGAACGTACCAGATCGCGATTTCCCACGTGGATTGCAATTTATCGGCCGTGTTTTAACTATATCAAACTGACCTCTTGGCGAACCTATAAAATGCCACGAGAATTAAAGAGCATTCGACGTTTACGCGCCGGGCTATTACCTTCGTGAAAGGAAAAGCAATTTACACGGTTCATAAATTTCACTTGCGTGAGCGGCGTTTATAAGATCTATTTTTTCCTTTTTTCGCTTGTATCGTATTATTTCGATACGTATACACGGTGCCCCGGTGTAAGTGGGAAATATTTTACGTACGGATTTAACACCAAATGACGATAAAAAGAATTTATATAAATGCACCGTATATTTTGTATTGTTTACCGTGTTTCTCGAATTCGTTGAAACATTTTACCTCGTACTATGTACGTTCACGTTTTCCATTGTACGTAAGTGACGAATGTGCACGTTAAACGTCGGGTTGCCAACAAGTAGTACCGAATTTTTATTTTAAACGATATTTCCATGTTTTTGGATAAAACGCTGTGTACGTGGTATAATAAATATACTTACATGCTAATTGAAATGACGCAATTGCTTTAAAAAATGGCTGCTATTTTGTACTAAATATATCGTCGCTATTTTTTAGCCAGTGGGATACACGGTTATTGTATTATTTTGAGACACTGTGTATGTAACGTGTAAATCTATTAAAACCAGCGAGCCTAAGTGGCTCGTTTACAGTCACGCTTTTACGCGTTTCACCGATTTATTTCGCGACTCGTTTAACTTTCGTCGATTATTTCCCAGATTATTTCGATCATTGTTTAATGAACGTCGCGAGTACGTTGGCGAGGTCTCTTGTTCACGGGACAAAATAATGTTGTCATTTCGTTCGAAATGAAATCGCTTAATCAACCGTGTATTCGTCACGCTACACTAGCCACCTACTTTAACGCCGGTTTTAACAATAGTCTTCTTAATTGACTCGATAGGTGTGCTCAACGTAACCAATGATTTTGTTTTAATTCCACCCGTTTCGTCGAATTCGTTCATTATCCTTCCCCCGTTTATTTGCTTCGAACTTTTAATGATAAAACGCCCGTGTGATAGTTTTCTCTCATTTCGCAAATCAGCACGCATTGCGAATTTATTTAAATTTTTTGGTACGGAGATTTAATCGTAGGTTCTATCTTTGTATGGCAGGTTTTAGATTAAAAATATTTATTTCTTAATCTTTCCATAATTAATCTAGTTTTGCGTTATTTCTTTAATTGATATATTCAATTCTTTAATTGAATTTCGGTGATTTTACAATTTTTTAATTTGTTCCTATATTGCTCTCGATAAAATATATTTAACGAATGTGTTTTAGGAATTAGTGATGTATCATAAAAATTTCTTCAGTATACGTTTGCGATATTTAATTATTTTTAGAATTTAAAATGGCAAATGATTATATTATATTATATTATTATACCAAGGAATAATTTTTTTAATTTTATATTTAGATATATTTAAATAGGAGACCATCGCAGTATTCGGTTTCCGAATTTTGGAAATTATATATGAGATTCAACTAACAGTAGTCTTTTTCACGGTAACCACCAGTCGCGAATGTATGAACGCAGTTTCAGGAATTTCATTTCATTTTCCACGCGAATTTTTACCAACTTTCTAATTCCTCTGTTACGAAATTCCCATTATGACGATTTGCAATGCTTCGAACTTTGCTCGCAGAAAAACCGCGACTTGTGCGAACGGTCTAATATATTTAACCGAATATCTCGAGTTTGGTCCGCGGTATGGACGATGCCGGGGAAATTTTCGCGAATACCATGTCGTGGTGCTACAAGTGGCGCAAGTTATAATTCGTCGAACTCTGCTCGCTGGTCCGCGAACACGAGCCAATTTACCAAAGGACACCACTTCTAACGAGATATCATCGTGTCCTCCTCCGCCATTTCTTTTCCTTCTCCTGCCCCTCTCTTCTCTTTCATCTACTCCGGGGAACACTCGAGGAAATTGCGATTTGTCTCGGTTTCGTTCCGCGGCACGATTGAATTTCATAGCACGCGTCACGATTTATCACCCCTCGAGCTCTAATGACACGTAAAAGAAATCGGAATTAATCCGCTCGTGGCGAGACACTATCCGCTTTATCCTGCGTGCCGAAGCTTAGGATAAATCTTCGACGGCGCATTTGCCACCGACATTGCGTTACTTTTTCACGGCCAACCGTGGTCACGGCATTACCATAGTCCACTGATCATTAAATTACAAGCGAAAGTTCCCCGAGTTGCCGACTAATGACGCGCCGCGCCAAACTCGCCTCGTTCCACTGGTACGCTGTACACGTATTGCAGGCAGCTCGCAAGAAGTCTGTCGAGAGACGGTTCACAATAAGGTAAATTGATGAAATTCGAGATGAAATTAAAGAATTTTATATAGAAATAAATAGGTTGAGCAGTGTTTTTGTTGATTGAAGTTTAAAATTCGCAAAATAAAAATTAAAAAATTACGTACAGTGTAGTGTACTGTCTACAATGAATACATGCTATGTTAAAGTGTTTCGTGATTTCATCGCGTATTGTTAGATACTATGCGAGAAAAGAAGATCGAGAATCATTGAATTACTCGTTTCAAATTAGGAAATGCAAGTGTCTGGTCAATTAGGAAAATTTTGTATGCTTATCTATTGATTTATCAATCATGGTCAACTGACTTCTTCTGTCTCCCTGCAGTACAATGCTAATCTCGCAAGAAGTCTGTCGAGACGGTTCACAATAAGGTAAATTGATGAAATTCGAGATAAAGTTAAAGAATTTTGTATAGAAATAAATAGGTTGAGCTGTGTTTCTGTTGATTGAAGTTTGAAATTCGCAAAATAAAAATTAAAAAATTACGTACAGTGTAGTGTACTGTCTACAATGAATACATGCTATGTTAAAGTGTTACGTGATTTCATCGCGTATTTTTAGATACTATGCGAGAAAAGAAGATCGAGAATCATTGAATTACTCGTTTCAAATTAGAAAATGCAAGTGTCTGGGCAATTAAGAAAATTCTGTATGCTTATCCATTGATTTCTTATCAATCATGGCCGATTGACTTCTTCTGTCCTCCCTACAGTACAATGCTAATTTCGCAAGACGTCTCTCGAGAGTAGACAAGGGCAAAAGAAGTAAGTCATTCGCTTCATCCATTTAAGTGACAGTCTTTGCTACACAGTCCAACTGGTATGAGTGACCTCTTTGGCTAATAGTTCAGCTAGAACCGAAAATGCCTGTTAAATGGAGCGTCCCTCTTTCATTCTGACCAATTAGACCTTCTTGCGAGGTGAACACAGTACGAAACAGGGCGTAAAAGGAGGAGGGACAAAACCTTCTTTAACATCGATCTTCGTCAATGTTCGCGGTTTTTCCCTGTTTCTCTCGTGGAGAAAATGTTCCATTAGAGGAGTGACGAATTTACAATTAGTATGCATCGTTTCTATTTATCTTCTGAAATTGCAACCTACGTGACACCGATAATTACTTTCATTTGCATCCTAACCGATTGTTGTTCTCGCGTTCGATAATTCTTTCTTAATCCCACGCATTTCGTTACTAGCTTTCCGACACAATGTCTTTCTTCCGTTTTCTTTTTCAGGTCTAAATTTTCCCAAATTTGACAGGACTTGCTTGTAATTCTCGAGGAAATTCGAGGTAATTCGAGGTAATTCGACGTGTCACCAGTCCTCGGGATAATTAATATTCGAATAATTCATAGCGTTGTCACAATTTCCGTTTCCTGTTTTAGGACTAAATTTTCCCCAAATTTGACTGGATTCGCTTGTAATTCTCGAGGTAGTTCGAGGTAATTATTAATTCATAGCGTTGTCACAATTTCCGTTTCCTGTTTTAGGACTAAATTTTCCCCAAATTTGACAGGTCTTGCTTGTAATTCTCGAGGTAATTCGAGGTAATTCGAGATAATTTGACGGGTCACCAGTTCTCGGGATAATTAATATTCAAATAATTCATAGCGCTGTCACAATTTCTCTTTCCTTTTTAAGGTCTAAATTTTCCCCCAAATTTGATTAGATTTGCTTGTAATTCTCGAGGTAGTTCGAGGTAATTGGACATAATTTGACGTGTCACAAGTCCTCGGGATAATTAATATTCGAATACTTCATAGCATTATGATAATTTCCGTTTCCCTTTTAAGCTCTAAATTTTCCCAAATTTGACAGGACTTGTTTGTAATTCTCGAGGTAGTCCGAGATAATTCGACGTGTCACCAGTCCTCGGGATAATTAATATTCGAATAATTCATAGCATTGTGACAATTTGAGGAGTTTTGAGCCCAAGAGGCGACTCTCACTTGACGCACGATGCCTCTGTTCGAATCTCGAATCGAAATTCCACCGAGTATTATGTCGAAACTGTATTTCCTTTCACATCACTGACACTCTTTTTATCTCGCTATAAAAGTCCTCGTCGATCCCATAGCAGAAAATCTTCGAATTACCTTTTTCCATGGAAAAAGAGCTCGACGTGCCAAGGATCAATACTCTTTTCAATAGCAGAGTCAAATTTTTACATTACAATGGGAGCGCTCTATGCGACCTTCGGAAACTAATTACATACACCGGTAGGTATCCTTTTTGTACTCTATAACTCTTCCTTCGGACATTTTTCCATATAACGAATGGCCGCCGAATAATTTATGTGACAGATCTCGGTGGACCAACCCCTATACAGAAGCGAGACTCCTCGATTAAGAGTTGTCTTTGCTAAGTGGGTCAAAGGATATTTCCTTCACTTTGCAAAATCCCGACCATTCGTTATCGTTAATTTATCGTTATCTCGCCGATTCGTCTGCTCGAATATTCGCTCTCATCTCGTTCGCCGTTTTAACAAGACCTTGCACAAGAAACTGAATTTTCCAATCGCTCGATGATGCGTGCATCCGATAGCCCCGTTCTTCCGGCAGATTTATCACGGATCGCGGAAACGGAGAAACGTGTCCGAGTTAGCTCTTCAAATCTCCTCTGTCTACACCTCGAATATCTTTCACTTCGATCCGTTTTCTCCACGGAATCATCTCGCGGTGACGCTTTCCTTTTCCACCACTGTCGTCGGTGGTTTATTTACCGTGCCTGAAATTATCGTTCGAGAAACACTCTCTCGTGCTGTTTCTCCGAGAGTCCTCGATTTCGACTAGCTTTCAGAGAAAGATAAAAATATTTCTCTTACTTCCTGAACCTTCAGTGGTCCAAGATAACGTCTCGAAGGAAAACGATGTAAAAATCGGGAATTTCTTTGGATTTCTTCGTTCGTGCAGCTTATTATAAGTAGATTTGGGATTTTTCTAAAAGAAAAATAAAATATCTCTTCTTTTCTCCATCTTGGAATAGTTTACAATTCCATTTCTTAGAAGGGGGATTTCAAAGTCGCGATTTTTTTGTATTCCTTCGTTCGTGCAGCTCACGATTAGTCGATTTGGGATTTTTCTAAAAGAAAAATGAAATATCTCTTCTTTCCACCATCTTGGAATGGTTTACAATTCTATCCTAGAGAAGGGGGATATGAAAATCGTGAATTTCTTTGAATTTCTTCGTTCGTGCAGCTCACGATTAGTTGATGTGGAATATTTCTAAAAGAAAAATAAAATATCTCTTCTTTCCACCATCTTGGAATGGTTTACAATTCTATTCTGAAGAAGGAGGATTTGAAAATCGTGAATTTCTTTGGATTTCTTCGTTCATGCAGCTCACAATAAGTAGATTTTGGATTTTTCTAAAAGAAAAAGAAAATATCTCTTCTTTCCACCATCTTGGAATGGTTTACAATTCTATTTTAGAGAAGGGGGATGTGAAAATCGTGAATTTCTTTGGATTCCTTCGTTCGTGCAGCTCACAATTAGTCGATTTGGGATATTTCTAAAAGAAAAAGAAAATATCTCTTCTTTCCACCATCTTGGGATGGTTTACACTTCCATTTCGGAGAAAGGGATGTGAAAATCGTGAATTTCTTTGGATTCCTTCGTTCGTGCAGCCCACGATAAGTAGATTTGGGATTTTTCTAAAAGAAAAATAAAGTATCTCTTCTTTCCTACTTCTTGGAATGGTTTACACTTCCATTTCGGAGAAGGGGATGTGAAAATCGTGAATTTCTTTGGATTCCTTCGTTCGTGCAGCTCACGATAAGTAGCTTTGGGATTTTTCTAAAGGAAAAATAAAGTATCTCTTCTTTCCTTCATCCTGGAATGGTTTACAATTTCATTCCTTAGAAGGGGGATGTGATAATGACGTATTTCTTTGGACTTGTTGATTGAAGTTTAAAATTCGCAAAATAAAAATTAAAAAATTACGTACAGTGTAGTGTACTGTCTACAATGAATACATGCTATGTTAAAGTGTTACGTGATTTCATCGTGTATTGTTAGATATTATGCGAGAAAAGAAGATCGAGAATCATTGAATTACTCGTTTCAAATTAGGAAATGCAAGTGTCTGGTCAATTAGGAAAATTTTGTATGCTTATCTATTGATTTATCAATCATGGTCAACTGACTTCTTCTGTCTCCCTGCAGTACAATGCTAATCTCGCAAGAAGTCTGTCGAGACGGTTCACAATAAGGTAAATTGATGAAATTCGAGATAAAGTTAAAGAATTTTGTATAGAAATAAATAGGTTGAGCTGTGTTTCTGTTGATTGAAGTTTGAAATTCGCAAAATAAAAATTAAAAAATTACGTACAGTGTAGTGTACTGTCTACAATGAATACATGCTATGTTAAAGTGTTACGTGATTTCATCGCGTATTTTTAGATACTATGCGAGAAAAGAAGATCGAGAATCATTGAATTACTCGTTTCAAATTAGAAAATGCAAGTGTCTGGGCAATTAAGAAAATTCTGTATGCTTATCCATTGATTTCTTATCAATCATGGCCGATTGACTTCTTCTGTCCTCCCTACAGTACAATGCTAATTTCGCAAGACGTCTCTCGAGAGTAGACAAGGGCAAAAGAAGTAAGTCATTCGCTTCATCCATTTAAGTGACAGTCTTTGCTACACAGTCCAACTGGTATGAGTGACCTCTTTGGCTAATAGTTCAGCTAGAACCGAAAATGCCTGTTAAATGGAGCGTCCCTCTTTCATTCTGACCAATTAGACCTTCTTGCGAGGTGAACACAGTACGAAACAGGGCGTAAAAGGAGGAGGGACAAAACCTTCTTTAACATCGATCTTCGTCAATGTTCGCGGTTTTTCCCTGTTTCTCTCGTGGAGAAAATGTTCCATTAGAGGAGTGACGAATTTACAATTAGTATGCATCGTTTCTATTTATCTTCTGAAATTGCAACCTACGTGACACCGATAATTACTTTCATTTGCATCCTAACCGATTGTTGTTCTCGCGTTCGATAATTCTTTCTTAATCCCACGCATTTCGTTACTAGCTTTCCGACACAATGTCTTTCTTCCGTTTTCTTTTTCAGGTCTAAATTTTCCCAAATTTGACAGGACTTGCTTGTAATTCTCGAGGAAATTCGAGGTAATTCGAGGTAATTCGACGTGTCACCAGTCCTCGGGATAATTAATATTCGAATAATTCATAGCGTTGTCACAATTTCCGTTTCCTGTTTTAGGACTAAATTTTCCCCAAATTTGACTGGATTCGCTTGTAATTCTCGAGGTAGTTCGAGGTAATTAGACATAATTTGACGTGTCACAAGTCCTCGGGATAATTAATATTCGAATACTTCATAGCATTATGATAATTTCCGTTTCCCTTTTAAGCTCTAAATTTTCCCAAATTTGACAGGACTTGTTTGTAATTCTCGAGGTAGTCCGAGATAATTCGACGTGTCACCAGTCCTCGGGATAATTAATATTCGAATAATTCATAGCATTGTGACAATTTGAGGAGTTTTGAGCCCAAGAGGCGACTCTCACTTGACGCACGATGCCTCTGTTCGAATCTCGAATCGAAATTCCACCGAGTATTATGTCGAAACTGTATTTCCTTTCACATCACTGACACTCTTTTTATCTCGCTATAAAAGTCCTCGTCGATCCCATAGCAGAAAATCTTCGAATTACCTTTTTCCATGGAAAAAGAGCTCGACGTGCCAAGGATCAATACTCTTTTCAATAGCAGAGTCAAATTTTTACATTACAATGGGAGCGCTCTATGCGACCTTCGGAAACTAATTACATACACCGGTAGGTATCCTTTTTGTACTCTATAACTCTTCCTTCGGACATTTTTCCATATAACGAATGGCCGCCGAATAATTTATGTGACAGATCTCGGTGGACCAACCCCTATACAGAAGCGAGACTCCTCGATTAAGAGTTGTCTTTGCTAAGTGGGTCAAAGGATATTTCCTTCACTTTGCAAAATCCCGACCATTCGTTATCGTTAATTTATCGTTATCTCGCCGATTCGTCTGCTCGAATATTCGCTCTCATCTCGTTCGCCGTTTTAACAAGACCTTGCACAAGAAACTGAATTTTCCAATCGCTCGATGATGCGTGCATCCGATAGCCCCGTTCTTCCGGCAGATTTATCACGGATCGCGGAAACGGAGAAACGTGTCCGAGTTAGCTCTTCAAATCTCCTCTGTCTACACCTCGAATATCTTTCACTTCGATCCGTTTTCTCCACGGAATCATCTCGCGGTGACGCTTTCCTTTTCCACCACTGTCGTCGGTGGTTTATTTACCGTGCCTGAAATTATCGTTCGAGAAACACTCTCTCGTGCTGTTTCTCCGAGAGTCCTCGATTTCGACTAGCTTTCAGAGAAAGATAAAAATATTTCTCTTACTTCCTGAACCTTCAGTGGTCCAAGATAACGTCTCGAAGGAAAACGATGTAAAAATCGGGAATTTCTTTGGATTTCTTCGTTCGTGCAGCTTATTATAAGTAGATTTGGGATTTTTCTAAAAGAAAAATAAAATATCTCTTCTTTTCTCCATCTTGGAATAGTTTACAATTCCATTTCTTAGAAGGGGGATTTCAAAGTCGCGATTTTTTTGTATTCCTTCGTTCGTGCAGCTCACGATTAGTCGATTTGGGATTTTTCTAAAAGAAAAATGAAATATCTCTTCTTTCCACCATCTTGGAATGGTTTACAATTCTATCCTAGAGAAGGGGGATATGAAAATCGTGAATTTCTTTGAATTTCTTCGTTCGTGCAGCTCACGATTAGTTGATGTGGAATATTTCTAAAAGAAAAATAAAATATCTCTTCTTTCCACCATCTTGGAATGGTTTACAATTCTATTCTGAAGAAGGAGGATTTGAAAATCGTGAATTTCTTTGGATTTCTTCGTTCATGCAGCTCACAATAAGTAGATTTTGGATTTTTCTAAAAGAAAAAGAAAATATCTCTTCTTTCCACCATCTTGGAATGGTTTACAATTCTATTTTAGAGAAGGGGGATGTGAAAATCGTGAATTTCTTTGGATTCCTTCGTTCGTGCAGCTCACAATTAGTCGATTTGGGATATTTCTAAAAGAAAAAGAAAATATCTCTTCTTTCCACCATCTTGGGATGGTTTACACTTCCATTTCGGAGAAAGGGATGTGAAAATCGTGAATTTCTTTGGATTCCTTCGTTCGTGCAGCCCACGATAAGTAGATTTGGGATTTTTCTAAAAGAAAAATAAAGTATCTCTTCTTTCCTACTTCTTGGAATGGTTTACACTTCCATTTCGGAGAAGGGGATGTGAAAATCGTGAATTTCTTTGGATTCCTTCGTTCGTGCAGCTCACGATAAGTAGCTTTGGGATTTTTCTAAAGGAAAAATAAAGTATCTCTTCTTTCCTTCATCCTGGAATGGTTTACAATTTCATTCCTTAGAAGGGGGATGTGATAATGACGTATTTCTTTGGACTCTTCCGTGCAACTCGCGTGGAACGCGAGAAATTTGTTCATTTCGCGAGACTGCACTTCGTACAGTCAGTTTTAGTAGCAGTAGTGTGTTCATAGGCGAACTCGAAAGTAGTCGCGAATATCGGCGGAGTTAATCAATTAAATTTAATTATCCACCTGCCGCGCATCGGCCTCATGATTCCTCTTTAATTATACACGCCTTCGGGGATGGAATTTTATGAATATTCAGGCTGTTAAAATTGCGAACTAGCTGAGTGCCTCGCGCTGCTACTTGAACTTTTCGCAATGTTTCCGACTGTTTTCTCGCCTGGATTTAATCGAATAATGACGGAATACTTCGGCCGGAAGTTCGCAATGACGATACGCCGCGAATATGATTAGCGAATCCGAGATCACCTTGTTTCTGACATTTTCAATATCAAAATGGATACGTAATTTCGCTGGAAGCTCAAGCAACTCTATACCAACGTGAAAAGTATATACTTATATACAACCTTATGTTCGCGTATAAGGTACTTAATGGCATCATTAACTGTTCCCAAATTTTATGTATGTTTAATTTAGATTCATCCCATCTTTCTTTAAGATACTTTTTTAAGATATTTTTTGAAGCAGGAGCAGCACAAGTATTTTTATGGTCACTACATACTAATTTTTATTAATATTAACCGTTTCTCCCAATCCTTAAATTTGTTCTGTTCGCCCACTCTTTTTAAGCATAGTATGATAATAATAATAATAATAATAATAATAATAATTTTATTTCACCAAACCATACACATTTAGGTTTCATGATTTATATAGCTTTTTCTATCCTAGATATTGCACATTTTTGGTTTACCCAATTCTCCATACACGTAACTGGCTTGTACTCTCAACCTTAGCCATTTAGGGAGTCATACAAGAATAACCGCAAGAAACTAATTAAACAATTTAAGCATAGTATATTCTATCTTTTATCTGTCAACAACTATAGATAACTCTGCACTATATTATTATTTTTCTTGTTACCAAAGGGTTATTAAGCTAAATAGTTAAGATAAATAAATAAATAAATAAATAGATACAGCTATTTAAATGACAATTTTCGTCGAATCTTACAATATTTAAAAATATATATTTTATAAATCGTTACGAGAAGTTTATACATCCGATAAGATAAATAAAAGGTATGCGAATTCCTATGATTTCCGAGTTATCAGAAAATCCCGTTCCGTATTGCTTCGACTTCATTTGCATTAATGTCACGAAACAAGAGCGGAGAGGGAATCCTGTTTCACTGGGGCGATGCAAAAGGAAATCATTGTCTCCCCAGAATCCATCTTGTTCCGTTCCCTGATCATTTCTCGACATGCACGAGGTGGCGCAGTTAATCGATTTTCTTTGTACGCGTTTCCATCAACGCCGCGAACACAGACCAGCTTCCGTTTCCCCGAGTTCGGAAAATCAATCAGCATTCCGTGCACGCGACATCTCCGTATTTCTTTATTCGCTCCTATACCCGAGACTCTCTAGGTTTATGCAAATTCCGCTTGACCGCTCATACGTTTGCCCTTTCGCCGTTCGTTTTATCCGTATTTCGATCTCAATTGAAAAACGTGAAATGCCGAGATAATCTCAGTTGACAGTGGATCGATCGTTATTTACTGCCCTCGGCACAACTGACAGCGATTTTACATACGCAATTTTGCAGTTTATAGATTTTATATCGTCACGATTTATCGCGTCGATATCTTGCTCCTTTCCGCGACTGAATCTCAGATTCTTTGACATTTTTCGATTAATACCGTCGGAGTATCCCTCTTGGCGTCCTCGTTCGTTTCCAATTCGATCCCGGATCCCCGCATCGTCGTCCCAACATTAGCGTGTGAACTTCGGTAACTCGATAACTTTAATTCCCTTTCGCTCGATCCTGCTTATCAAGATCGAAGCTACCAAAGTTTCATTGCATGCGCTATATTACTCGTCGCCACTATTTTCTTCCTCGCTCCCATGAGCTAGGTACTTTATCGCCAGAACTAATCGAGCGTTCGAATAATTTCCTTCACAGATGTCTTATAATTGCGATTTTATTCGGTGGTATCATACCACGCGTTAGTCAGATTGATTCTTTCTCGAATCGTTTGGGACCGGAAATTATCCGCTTCCTCTTCTTTACGATGGCGCGTTTATCGTCTACCTATTCTCCTGACGGAGGAAATGGACCCCGGATCGGCAAACGAGGAGGCTATCGATGCGGTTGTTCGTCGAACGCGATTTCACGCAGTTTGTGACCCGTGTACACCCTGTACGATGCTTAGCCATTATTAGCATTGGTTTCGGATCGATTAGAGAGTCGTGAGGTTGGATCGAATCACGGAGATCGAGCAGACACTCGCAACTTTTAATCGCGCCAAGTTTAAAAGGAAAACTTTGGTGTAATCATAGACGAAGCTAGGGTTTATCAGTTAGAGGAAATCTAGTCTGAAAGAGGAACTCGGGGGTGGCTGGAATAATTAGAGATCTTGGGAAAAATGCGAGTCACGCGTAGCGAATTCGATGCATAATTATATTTCCCTTTCTTCTCATTCTTTTAAAATAAATCGGTGTCTCTTTCCTATCTTCGTATGGAATAGGGAAGTTAATTTTAATTGAACGAAAAATTTTATTTTTAATTTTAAGCAATTTTTTATTCTTATGTCTCTTCGATAAATGCTATTTTTGATTTTTCTGTTTCTCTCATTTTTATTTCGTGGTTAATTTTTGAACAGTACCGGTTTGTCACATATCTCTCGCACAAGTTCGTACCTTTTTAATTTTCTACCTACGCGGGTTATCTTCTCTGTCTTGCCGTTTCTTGCGTCATAAATTCTACGTGTTTGGCCTCTCCGCGCCTCGACATACGTTGCTCATGGTAGAAGTGACGGATGAAAAAGTTGGCCACGTGTTATCAGTGCTTATATTCGTGGCGGAATTTCAACGATAAATCTTCCACGCACTTATACCTGCGATCGCGAGGGATATCAGAGGTCCTGACAGAAGGCGAAGGACTCTGATCGCTGTGCAGATAGCCTCGCTATTTTTCAGCGAGGACGTTTTCATAGCGGCGTAGACACCCGTGGATAAAGTAAGGTTCGATATTAATGGCGACGATAACAGGGTGAGAAGAAAGCGAAAAGAGTCCCAGAAATTAAGTAGAAGAAACTGTTCTTCACTGGTCATAAAATAACAAAATTCCAGAATCGATTTCCAAAATCGAGTGATTCATTCTAGAAAATTAACCCTTTGTACCCGGTGAATTTTTCGTTACAGAAAAATAGGTAAATAAGGGATCATATGCAAATACTGCTGAGACGGTAAATAAAAGATCATATGCAAATTAAGACGTAGAATTATTTTATTTCGATATTCCACTCATCGTTGACTAATTGTAAATTTGATATATTAATTAACATCCATCTTTAGAGTCTGATTAAATGCTGACTGAGAGGCGCCTCTCGAGTGCAAAGGGTTAAACTTTCCCTCTTTCATTAATTTTTGCATCGTTATATTTCTTCTGCTTCGTTTCCATTTTTGAATTTTAGTATGGCGTTACATTTATCGAGAATACTCTTCAAGAATTCTATATTATATGTATTATAATAATAACAAATTAGTTTTCTCCTAGAAAAGTACACGATCATATTTAGTCATGTTGGGGGAGGCTTTTGGAAAACGTGTACATGTTGGGGAAAAAATAAAAGAAGGTTAAAAATACACAGTTCGTTGTGGATAGTTCTTTGGGCAGAATTATTAGGACACATTTCGTTGTACGCAGTTCTTAGTAGACAGAACGGTGTGGACAGTTTTACTTGTGAATTGTTAATTGTTGCAGGCTGAGTTGTCATTGCTTTGTTAAGTTGAGCGTTGTCTTAAGTTGAGAATCGATGTAGATTCGTGTAAAGAGAAAATTCGTGTGTTTAATCGTCACTCACACACTGTTAATTTATTATTAAATAAATATATATATACCACCACCAAATGCCATCTCTACGATAGTTATATTATATTAGTTTCCTTACTAGAGTATTCTGTATTGTAATAATAAAATTCTGTATTATAATATAATTTTTTCTGTTAACTTGTTTGTGATTTTAAACCATGGGAAAATAATTGGAATTATTTAGGGTTCTATCGTATATCGATATTTTAATTATTATCGCGGAATAATTAATTCTCGAGTTTATCTCTATTCTCATCTCCAGCGTAAGGGTATTTTCCGAGAGACGTGCCAAAATCGATTATCAGGCGTTGAGGGTGCATTTAGAGGCGTTGGGTGTGCGACGATAAGAACGCATGAGCTCTGTGGTTAGCAGCTAATGCGCGTGGAAGCCGGAGGACTATCATGTGTCCTTTGAGAAAACTCGAGGGTAAAGGGGGTGCATTATACAGGGTGGTCCTGCAACGGCTGGCCAAAGTTTACCAGATTACGCTAGTTGCCGCAGCCTGCACGAAGCATTCGAACAGCTTGGTTAATTACGAATGCTCTGTGAAACTACAAATACCTGCTGCTCTTAAATAAAACGAGTTAATTCGCGAACATTTTTCCACCTCTGATGCGTTTATTCCTCTGACATTCGTTAAATAATCAGATTTAGTTTTAATCAAATTTTTGCAAATAACCCTATTATCCTAATCGATATTTGCTTTTTGCTAATACACAGGGCCGCGTTCAAAAATTTTACGCAGCCAGAATACACGATTAAATTCGATATGGTATTGGGAAATGCTATGGTATCATCATTCTGTAAAAAGTGAATCAAAATTGGTGTTTTCTAATTAGATGATTTCCTTAACACCTAGTATCTTCTGCACCCGTGTTGCAGTCGTATCAGCCTTTGATGTCAACGTTTAATGTCAATGTTTAGAACACGATACAACGAAATATTTCAATGCAAAAATGGCACTTGCACCCGTGTTGCAGTCGTATCAGCCTTTGATGTCAACGTTTAATGTCAATGTTTAGAACACGGTACAACGAAATATTTCAATGCAAAAATGGCAGAGAAAATCTTGCACTCGTGTCAGTGTACAGCAAGCTGTACCATATCCAATTAATCCATAATCGATCAATGGATTATGCGATTGTATTTTCTACGCACACGAATATTTAATCTACTACACAAGGGGTCTTGCAAAATGTTTAATAAATTTTCGTAGACCTCGGGGCCTTTCAAAATGCGGGGCCAGGTGAATGGGAAGGCGCTGAACCTGCCTCGCACGGCCCTGCTAATACAAAAGGGTAAACGAACAATACATTTTTCCGACACGTGATTGTACCTCTACATACCGCTAATATAACCTATATTCCAACTGGTTATTTGCTCGTCATTAATAATATTCTCAATCAAGATACGCCAGCACTGCAGCATACTTCTCCGTGTTTGAACTACTTAGCAGTTTCCGACGAACTTTCGAGTGTGCATATCCTGACTTCCCAGTCACGAATACGTTTCCGTGACCAAAGATAGCGTCCGTGTCGCCAGAGAAATAATTCTTCAATCCCGAGGCTAAAAATCCCCATAATCTTGAAAAACCGAGGAACTTTCCGCAGAATTTCAGAGACGGAAGATCAGAAGCGGGATTCCAAGTAGTTTCAGCCTCTCTGCTCAGACAATCGAGGTCCAACGATTTTTCTTGTTGTCCCGTGTACTCGACTGCGGTAATTATACGTGTTAAGCGTTCCTGCACAGTTCTACAATGTAATTATACCGTCGGAGAGTTTCTTAACTGTAATTACTCTGATCAATGGGAGTCGAAAAGATCGGCCGTATAATTTTCTCATTCGCCACAGTGCACGCTCTCCGGTGCAGCAGCATGGAAACACGTCGATACGTTTGTTCCGCGTCACGCGTGCGTTTTCCTTGTGTCCCAGCATCCCTTCTCGTCATCTCTCGCACGTGTTCGTGGTTGATAATTACGGGAAAATGGATCGCGAAGGAACGACCCGGACCCAGCATTCGCGTACTTTGTTTCCGACGTCGGGGCAAGCTTTAATGGGCCTGAAGGTGGAGGACGAGAGGTTCTTTCTTTGTGAAAAGAGCACTCCGTTTTCTTAGCAGGACTTTATTATATACGGGGGTGCAGATGCGGAAATCGGAAGGCTAGCTTTTCGGAAAAGACCCGTGTCGTTGGAGAGGCGAAAGCGAACTGACTCTTTTTCGCCACTCATTAGACGTCGAGGGGGTTCACGCGTCGTAAAGACACAAACCAGGCCCCCATTGACCCGGAACCATCGATGTCTCGGAGTCGGAAATATTGTAGGATATTTTTAGACTCCGTTACGATACGATGGTCAAAGTGTTCCTACAGGGAACACCTCACCAGGTATAGAGCTCCCGTTAGAGTCTGGCGGCCAGACGAGTCTCAGGAAGTCGGGGCCAGGCCACGCGAGGTAGCCTCGCGCAACCCCGGTTTTCCCCATTGTAAACTGGGGGTGACGCGTCCGCGGTCACCTCTCTAGAAGGGTCCCCAGGTGGGTGACCCTTCGGAGAGCCTAAACTGAAGGAGGAATCCCTTCTACTCCAGAGCGTTGCGTGAAGGGAGTTTTCTCCTCCTTCGGGGGAAGTTCTTGTCTTCTTCTTAGAGCAAGCGTTATTGAGAGTTGTCATTGCGAGTTATTGTAAAGAGTTCAGTGAGAGTCGTGTCAAAAATACAGACCGAAACCAATCCAGTCCCTATTCTGCAGTAAATCTGAGTATCCGAAGTACTCTCCAGCGAAGTAGAGACTGTGTGACTCTACAGTATTTACAAGGAACCTTTGTTTTTCGCATCTGGGATGTGTCCCTACAGGCCACTTTATCGAGACATCTCGAACGCTTCCGTTTCCTTTACGAGATCGAAATTATTTCTACTTTGTCGGGCTGCACGAAGACTTGAAAATTCTTTCCTCAACGATAGAAACCCGAGAATAACTACTGCCATTCAATCGTAGCGCGATAACGTGATCGGTAAAATCTTGCTCTCATGGTGTTTTATTATTCGGAGCTCTATTCTCCGCGAAATTCTTTTTGCGTCGCGAGACAATACTGGAGGAACGTTTTTATTGGCTTTCAAAACTAGAATGGTCTCGTGAAGGGAAGTAGACGGTATCGATTCTGAAAATCAGAAATAAAGGAGAATTGGTCTGTAAGAAATTATTTTCTTCTCTGATTCTTTTTGAGAATTATTTTCGAAATTAATGGGGAAGTGTTTTTTGGAAAAGGAGTAGAGACACATTTGCTCGATAACACTCCTTTTCATATGTTGGCCTTTCACACGCCTTCGTTCTTTCACACGAACTTGTATACACACACATTGACGTACGCCTAAATACCCGAATCGAACACGAGAATATGGTCCATTGTTATTCGTTTTCGCGGAACAGCTGGAGCTAGACACGCATTCGTTTTAACCTAGGATCACGAACTAGCTGTTGTACAAATATTCCTCCTATACACTGACACAGTCTACGTTAATTTTGAATGAATGTAGGGATACCGTTTGGTTGGCAAATATAAAGAATAAGAGATGTTATTTTATTCTAAAATATGCATTTATTTTGAGCTAAATGAGAATAGAGGTAAGGTATAAATTAAATGACAAGACTGATAATTGATCTGTGATTATGCAAACGATCGACACTCTGAAAACTTCGTAAAGGACTGTCCCAAGACAGCCATTGCACCCTTCACATGTAGGTTTCCTTTTTTGATCACTCGTAAACATTCTTACACACGATCACTTGTCTTTCACATGCACTCCAGATGTCACCATTGAACATTCTATCTGAACCCAAGGTTGCTGTTTATTATCCATCATTAGCTAGGTAGGCCCAAGTGTTCTCTTGCATTCACTCTTCTACATATAATATACCGTATTTTCTTGAAACAAGAGCAGTATAAGTATCTTCACTTATTGTCACTTTAACTGTTTTAACAGAATCTTTATTAATCTTAGCAATTTCTCCCTGTCTTTAAATTTTCTCTATTCGTTCACTCATTTCAAGCATAATATGTTTTGTCTTTTATCATCCAAGTACAGTTCCATATGATTGTATGATTCTGTTTGTTGTGATTAATGGGTTATTATTCGTTAGGATATAATAAATAAATGTGTTTGGGCTTAGAACGAAAGTGACCACGTGCAAGAGGATTGACTGCAAAGAATGTTTATGATAGAGTGGAATGGAAGTTTAGGGATGCTTCCAGAGTGGTTGAAGTTCCTAGTCCACCAAACCAGATTGCGGAGAAAGAGGCATTATTGGGAAGGAAAGCCAGAGTGTGAAAAGAGGACAGAATGAACGGTTTAAATAAGGATGCAAGGACGCAGGAGAGTCAAAGTGTGTCAGCAGTGTGTCATTCAGAGTGTTTATCAGTCAGTAAGCTAGTATATAAGAAGTTCGAGTCAGTCTAAGAAATTTCTCTTGTTTCATAGCCGTCATTCTATTTATAACCTTATTTTATTCTGTTAACAATCCAACAATACTATCATGAGTCAATCCCTCTCAAACACGATATCCTACATAAATGTATATAATTTAATATAATACAGTCTCGAAAATCTATGTGACGTACTTTCAGAAATTAAAATAAATTATCGTACATATTCGTCCACTGTAATCGTAAAGGAAGAGTTTATTTTAATCGTAAAGAATCGTTAACGAAATTCTACAGGAATTCAATTTTTCTTCTTTTCCTTCATTTTTCTTCTTCATTTTATAATTTTTATATATTACTTTTATATATTAATAAAATACACGCGTTCCCTCATCTAAGTCATCGACAGTTCTGACGTTCGCGATAGAGGCATTATTCCCATCCACGTTCCGATAAATGGAATCCGCGTTTGTAATGAAAAACGCGACACGAGAATCGGCTTACCGGTGTCGCGGAATGGCTGCGCACACAGCAAAATGGCCGCGAGAAGAATTCATCCGTGCCGGCGCAACAGATGCAAATCGAAGCGGGGCGAGATCGAATCGGTTTTCTCGTGAAAATGGAAACGGGTAATTCGATATCCAGTTACGTTCACGCGAATCGATGTTACGCCTCGAAGACGTTGGTTGCTCGGCCAGATTAACGTGATTCGTGTTGCGGATCTTCGCGTGGGTCTAAAGCCGCTTATGCATAGGCCTGCGTGAATCCTACTACCGAATAACGTCATTCTCTGAAGCTGTGTATTTCGATTTGATTGCGTGTATTTGTCCGTTTAATTGGACTGAGGCTAGTTAAAAGCGAGGAGTGTATCGCGGGAATTCGAAGCGGTATTGTAGGACCGTATTTTCGTGGGCGAATTACGAGTTAGTTGGACCATGTGATTCTGGATCAGCCAATTAGCTGATGGTTCGGCAAGTCGTCGAACCTGCTGAAATACGCGTGACGTCGTGTTTTCGCGGACGAATCACGAGTCAGCTGGGCCTCGTGTTTCTGAAACAGCTAGTTAGCTGTCGATTCGGCACGTCGTCGAAGCTGAGAAAATATTTAACAGTGGAAATAAATCGAGGTAGATCGTCGTGAGGTCGTCGCGAGGTGTGTAAACAAAAGCAGCGACCTGCACGGACGTACTTTGTTCAGTATCCGGAGAGAAAGACAGACAGTGTGTGCGTGTCGCGTGTAACGTTGTGAACAAAATCGCTATTATTTCATATTGTCTTTCCTTTTATTAACCCTTAACGCTCCAAGTGTGCCTCTCAGACACCACCGATGTGCGGCACTCTATTCCAAATGTATTTTTGAAAATTTATTTTTTATATTAATTCTGAGATGAATAAAGATTGTTTTGAATGACTTTAATATTATTATTTATACGTCATTGTAGCATTTAAAATCTGACACTTAACAACTTGCAAGTGGAAGTATGATGAAAATAAGTTGGAGTTGTCGGTATATTCACAATTAAATCTCGGAGCGTTAAGGGTTAAAATTAAAGTTTGTACTTTCGTTTCACTTTATCGCGCTCGTTTATCCGTGTTAAGTGTCAATATCCGTGTCTCCACGGGGGCTGCATGTTCCACTGATGAAGAAGAAGGATTATACATACTTTGGAGGCTGAAAGCGGAAGCACGTTTAGCGTATCCTATGGTAATGTAGTTGCAATTATGTCACTTAGTTTCTGAGATTTTCGCGGAAGGCTATGCGCATTGTTGCATTGAATTCTGCTTACGCGAACGTTTCATGTCATAGTCATAGTCAGAGTTATAGTTACGGTTACTGGTGCAGTTGGAATCAAAGCTGTAGTTACACTTACAGTAATTAAACCGAAGAATTATTGTTTCTATTCATTATTACAAAATAACAGGAATTTTTTAATGTAATCTTCTTTTTCTAGAATAATAACAAGTGCAGTACATTGTCCTATCTTGTGTCAATAATTATTCAAAAATCAGTGTGAAATGTACGCGAATTTAACAATTTCAACAATTTCAACGCGATAATTTCGTTATTTAATATTTCTATCGATCGAGAATCAGTGTTACATGAATTTTGGAAAAATTGACTGAAAATGATGGGCGAGGAAGAAGTACTTGAATGTAAAACGAAAACAGTAGTTTATTGGCTATAAATAATAGAAAATTTCAAACAGTTCGGCAAACATTGTCATTAAGCACGGAATTAAACTTGATTCATCGTATATCGGTCCATAGTAAACGTTCGTATATCGATTGGAAGTTAGTTTCGTGGCCTTACGTAACCCTCAGACAGACTTGGGATTAATATTAGACTGAAGACGATAGCGGAATCAGGTCTAGCACAGATATCGCGTTATGTTGTTTAGCATGTACAGGTTGTAAGGTCGAACTACAATGGAGGGTGCTTGTTTACCGAGCAAAACTATTATACCTAGCTTCTGTAGTCGAGATCGAAAGACTCGTGTATGGCAGGCCGAAGTTTCGCGAAACTTTCGTATTATCTTCGGATTGATTAAGCGCAAATGAACAGCTTCTGTCCGATTTAATCGCGGCGTCTGATTCAGGCAGATAGATCAGGCAGATACTCGATTGCACGGATTACATGGGTAATTTAATTGATTAAAAACGATCTCGGGGAAAAGACTTGGATAAGTTTCTGCAGACTTTCTTCACCCGTTCATCACTTTCTTCCTTCCTTCGGGTAATATTTCTTCCAGTTGTCAAGTATAAACTGAACTTTCTGCGGGAGTTTCATTCACAGTGGCTAGCTTTGTCGTGCTTCGAGATTGTTTCGTTAATGATATCCTTGATGATAATGAACAAATACTCGGTAAATCAGATAGCCATCGGCTATCTACTAAATTTTGCTTAATCTAGAGCGATAATTTATTCCTGGAAAACTCAACGAAAGTGCAAGGGAGACTTAGAATGCTACATACTTGGAATACTTTAGGCTTTAAATTTATCGACTAGTCCGTTGAATTATTCCACAAAAATTTTGTTACATTAGGTATTCGGTAAGAGGATCGTAAGAGTACCAGAAAACGAGAACATAAATAGTTTCTGTACCTTCGAAGGGTATATTACAGAGCTTACCCCTTAAATGTTCCAAATTCGCGTAATTCTCAAGAGTGTCTAGCAGAGATATAAACTTACGTTTCCTCAGCTTGTTTGAAGAACTCTTCTCGAACCGCGTTCTGAACTGAAGAGTCGTTTAATACGAGATATTCGTAGCCTTCTATTTAGTTGCCAGAAATAAATTTTGTTTCGAAAGAAAAATCAACTGTACGTATATATATATAGCGACTAACGTTTACACCCTTATTGCTAGATAGATGGCTCGAAGTTTTCGCAAAGTCCTCGGTGAATTCTCGATTCTAATAAATACAAAATTCCTATACTACCTAAGTATCCCCTGTTTAAGGTAGGGCCTTACCGACGAGTCTACTAGCAGACCCAAGACGAAACGCATTCCTTCCTCGCGTTATTCTACCTGCTACCTATCGTAGCAAGACGACCATCAGGATACCAACCGGTAGCACGGAGGAACCATAGAACGTAATACCCCCGTGGGGAGCCCTCACACCTGTTATTCTCGCAATGACTCAACGCGTGACCGACTTTGCTGTTAATCTCGCGCCATCGAAACTCAAATCGTAAGGCAAATGGTTAACAGTGGAGATCAGCCTCAACCTACCCCTTTTCTAGCTTCTCAGTTCGTGCGCACGCGAATTAGTTCGTCGAACCGCGAATTTCGCGAATTTAGTGAACATTGCAACTCACTTTCTCTATGACCTGTCCTCAGTCAAATCTTACAATATTTGGCATCGATCATGAGATACTGAACTATATCGTAGGATATTTTTAGGCATTATTAGGGTAGGATGTCCCTACAGGAGCACTTCGCCATGTTTAGAGGATCCTTTAGGACCTAGGACCCTTTAGGCTGCCAGATGGATCATAGGATCATGGTCGGGGCCAGACCATGCGAGGTGGCCTCGCGCACCCTAGATTTCCTCCATCATAAACCGAGGGTGACGCATCCGCCGTCATCTCTCAGGTAGAGTCCTGCGATTCGGGGACCTGACCCGGAAGGAGAAGTCTTTTCCACCCCTGAGCTTGGCGTGGAGGGAGTTTTCTTCTCCTTCGGGGTAGGCCCTTGCCTTTCAGATGAGCTTAAAAGGGCCTATTCTGGAAGATAGAGGCAGTTCAGTTGCTAGTTCAGTTGTTAGTTAGTTTGAAGTCAGTATAAGTTGTTTTTGAAGAGTCTTTGCAGTCTTCAAGAGTTAGCTAGAGCTAAGACTGTGTCAGATCTAGTCCCTAGTCTGCGTAATTTTAGAGCCGAAGTACTGCCCAGCGTAATAGAACTGTGTGACTCTACAATATACTAACAACGGATATATAGTATCGCAGCTTTTCCACCCCATGTACACGTAGCTTTAGCTTAGAAAGTCACCGCATATTTGAACATGTTGGGGAAGATATAAGAGAAGGTAAATAGTGGTCGGTGCATAGTTATTGGAAGACAGTTCGTTGGATGCAGTTCGTTGTACGCAGTCTGTGGTCCAGTTCTTAGTAGACAATTTTAGTTGTGAGCTGTTAGTTGTTGCAAGCTGTCTGGTCATTTCGTTGTTAAGTTGAGCATTGTCTTAAGTTGGGAATCGATATAGATTCGTATAAAGAGACAATTCGTGTGTTTAATCATCACTCACACATTGTTAATTTATTAAATAAATAAATCTGTATACCACCACCAATCTCATTTCTACAGATATAACGAGAAATGAAAGAAGGAATTCCCATCTTTGTTCCATACACATTCTTTCGATAAATTTGCAATTTAACTGGTATAATTAAATGTATAATGGACGAAGCAGAAGAATTCATCTCGACTTCACATTTTTTCCAGCAATTGGCAATTTAGCTCGATAACGAAGAATCAAAAGACTACCCGTGGAATCTACTCTTATCCTCTAACTAGTTTCGCGGTACACGATAAATTAAATCTGATAGAACGCATTTCATGGACGAGTTCGTTGGAACCCGGTGGAAGGATTCGTTTGCCGTGATGTGAGAAAATTTCTTTTATTTCTTTGCTCTCGCATTTTTCCCCTCTTTTTCCACCGCGATAACGTGGGCCGAAAATTGGTTTGCTGCAGGATGGCAGCATCCTTTTATCTCGGTATCTCCCGAACGTTGAAATTGCACTTTCGAGCCGCCAATTTGTTTGCGCTCAGTGAACTCGCGATTGTTCGGATATTTCCGTTAGATGTTATTCACGTGCATACAACGCTCAGGGACCAGATAAAATAGCCGATTTTTCCATCTCTTTTTTTTTTAAACCTAAATACCTCGCTCGACGTGTATCGACGAGTGTATCGTAACCCCTGATCGTTACCGCCTCCATTTCTTTTCCACTTCTCCGCACTGATTCCCGTCGGCTTTTCATTCTCCCTAACTGCTGGTACACGCCGGATTAAACGGTTGGAAATCGCGATATTAACCTCCAGCTGCGAGCACCCGAGACTGAACTTTCAGAATTCGCGATTTCCCGATATCAGGATTTCAGGATGAAAAATTCCTTCGTATTACAGTTGCCGAATTCGGATATCAAAGTTCCGGGAATTAAAATTCCTCGATATTGGAATTCCAAATTCTTCCTCAACTATTTCTTCGTCAAGTACGCGTTACTCTCGACTTGAAAATATATTTCAAACGAAAAGAGAAAGAGAAAAGTGAGAAAAGAACAGTAATTTTTCTCTTAAATTAAATTTGCTGTCTTTTATCTTTTGCACTTCGTGTATTCCTGTCTTTAGAGGAAAGAAAAGAATTAATAAATAGTTATTTTTTTTATAAATTTTGGACCAAAATAATTCCAAAATTAACCTTTTATTAGGAGTGACGAATTAATTTTTCATAGAATTTCGAAGAGATTTTCGAACTATATCACACAGTCGAATAAAATATATTTTTATTCAAATTTTTATTTATTCGTCGAACATTCGCTCTGGGGTCTTGCAAATATATTTAAAAGATAAAGAACAGTAATTTTTCTTTTAAATTAAATTTGTTTTATATATTTTGTATACCGTGTGTTTCTATCTTTAGGGAAAAGAAAAGAATTAATAAATAGCTAATTTTTTTCTAAACTTTGGGCCACAATAATTCCAAAATTAATCTATTAATTAGGTATGAAACTTAGAAGAGATTTTCAAACTGTATCACACAGTAAAATAAAATATATTTTTATTCAAATTTTTGTTTATTCATAGAAGAACATTCGCTCCGAGATCTCGTCTGTTTAATAATTGCATACAATGCAAATTGCACCCTTTGTATGTACCGTGGGCATGACGAGTCGACTCGTCACGATACATTTATCGTAGCGTGTTCGGAATACGCTTTTGGTAGATTAGATGCTCAGTTAAAAGGTTAATAGCCTAACAGACCGCGAACATACAGCGATGAACAGTGATAGCCAAGACACTTGTCAGGATGTTGGAGCCCGTCTCTAATTTCCTGCTTAATTATTACACGGCACGCGCTGCTCGGCCTGTAACCTGCAAAGATGATGAACGTTGATCGTGAACGTGGCTGCTGAGTAATGGAGAAACTGCGGCAAGTTCGTGCATCGTTAATAATTACGCTATGCAAACGACAAGCTGGTGTAGTCGAATGAAACTTTGCAGAACGTTCCCGCGATAATTCAGCGGTGGATTCGGCCTCGGTTCATTTTCGAATCGGACAGAATTTCCATGGACGATTTTAATAAATCCCTTATCGTCGGAAACTGCAAGCGCAGTTTCTATAACCCCTTATTCCCAAACGAGAAATATATCACAGATATATTTAGTCAATTAAATCGACCAGCTCGTACTCTTCGTTAGAGTTGTCAGCCAGATTATATTCGGAACGCGTTAATCGCTTGTTCGACTAAATTTATTATTATTCGATAATCGATTATTGCTATTCGGTTAATTATTTTATTAACCCTTTGCACTCGACAATTTTTTGGCTAGAGACGAGTAGAAATTCAGAGATTCTTCACTAAATGACGATACTTTTTTGAGTAGTAAATAAAGAATTGTGCGATAATAGAATCGTAGAATTATTTGATTTCGATACCTCACGTTACATTACACACTGTTACATTACATTAAATTTGATATATTAATTAATATCGATTTTCCAGACTTTACGAAATGGTGACTGAAGCTCATCTCTCGAGTGCAAAGGGTTGATACGTGAAAAAATAAATTTCCTAACTTCGTATCACCACACGTGGCAGCGATTTTGTTACTGCTACCTGTTAAAAATTCGCAAATCTTGTTATTCGCGAATCGACTGTTTCACTTGTCGAGTAATTTTTAGTAGGAAAAAAATATTTAAAAATCTGTGCATTGAAAATTTTTACAAATGTAGATGTCACACGCTCGTTTTCGAGTTTTAGGTTCGTTTTCACTAATCCGGTGCAGAAATAATTAAATAAATAAATAATCGGAAAACCGTGAAGAATTGTGAAGAATATCTGATCATTTTACATATCTGTTCTCGATGTCATAAAATAGCGGGAGATTTACGAAAGGAATTTATCCTTGGTTCAAAAACCAGATACCGCTCGAATTTTATTGGTCAACATCGTTGGTCCCTTGTTGCTTGTCCTCTTTGTTGCACTTTGCGTTGTGGATATACGCATGTGCGATGGAATAGCTATTCTTCGTTCAGTGATTTAACGTTCGCATTCCGTTTATTGCAACCGTATGTTTGCGGTATCGGAATTATAACGATGATTAAAATCGAACGTGAAATTGATGCGCGAAGAGATGCGTGCTTGTAATGGTTTAATGAAACACCATTCGTCGCTAAGCCGACGTCCAGTTTTATTTGTTTTCGGATTGGAATTGCCCGGCAGATTTTAAATTTTCGTAACAATATTTCTGATTTATAAGAGAGAGGTGATTTGAATATTTATTTAACGCCAATTGAGCTTTATTCCCGTATTTCGTCCCGATTATGGTCAGATTTATCGTTAATAGTAATTCCGAATAAATACGAATTTTCGTGATGCATAATTCCTGACGAGATTTTTAAAACATATTCGTGAAAACGGAGGAATTTTATTTAGCCTTTTTACCATCGAAAAGCCTATTTGTGATGGCAATAATTGCAAAAATAGAGTTGTGTGCTGATTAAAATTAAAATGGATTATTAACCCTTTGCACTGGACAATTTTTTGGCTAAAAAAGAGCAGGAGTTCAAAGATTTTCTGCTATAAAGCTGACGATATTTTTTGGAGCAGTAAATAGGAATTCGAATAATAATCAACACATAAAATTATTTGATGTTGATACCTCGTTACATTATCTTAAATTTGACATATTAATGAGAATCGATCGTTAAAATTTTATCAAATGACGACTGAAGAGCGCCTCTCGAGTGCAAAGGGTTAATGCGAAACGAAAATCATTTCGTTCTCTAAAATTTTTCTGTGACTGCTTTTATCAGATCATATCAATTCGCCTCGGCATATTTCGCTTTCCAACTTTCTCTGTTAGCAAAGGGAAAAATTATTCTCAACATATTCACGTATTCATACCGTTGAAAATTCGCAATCTTCGTATTCGACTTTATCGATCGTTGGAAATTTTACCACAGGGTTCGATACTCTCAATTGGAATCGATACTTGGTTCCTGCATGTATAGTTCGCGTGTCAAGTTAATATTCCACAGCACGAAATATCGTGGCATGCTGCGAGCAATTTGGAAATTCGATATCTACACGCAGATTTCGTTTATTCGCCATTATTTGTAGATATTCGCCGATGGACTCCCTGCTTCGATTGGCCCCTGAAACCGCTTCCGTTTTCTCATAATTCATCGTCGAGTGACAGAGAACAGCTAATTAGAATCCTGTCTGCGAAGAGTGGTCGAAGGTCAGAAAATTTCTATGAGAAATCTGTCTTCTCTTAGACTAGACACTGGACATTTTCGATCAATGGCGAATCGTCTGCTCTTCTACGCGAAATTGCGTTCAGCCGCCATTTAAAGCACGGCTCCTTTGTTTGCCGTCTCGAAAGTTGCGCTCTCTGTTAACGGTCAAGCGGAAGCGAGTCGAAGAAAATAAATTTCCTGAGAGGGAGATTAAAAAAGTGGAGGTTGAGAAGGTTGCGAGGCAATTTCAGAGACTTTCTTGTTTATTTTATATCTGCAATGGACGTTCGCGGAATTTCTTCCTCGGTTTCGCTAACCTTGCATTAGAAGGAAAGCCTTCCTACAGTGAACGCATCGAACGTCAATTTTCTTTATTTTCATTTAAGTACCTTCCTTCCAGTAAATATCTCGGTATTCGAGAAATAGAACATCGCGAGCCGAAATTGCTTCCGCAAACTTTGACACAACGTTTATTCCTCGTTGCGATGCACAGTTTCTGACAATTCGTGTAGTTTCGGCTTCTTTTTCGCTAACGTCGCGTAAGAAGGAAACTAGCTTCTCTGTATAGAAGACAGCAGGCGATACCTTTGCTTTTTCTAGCACACCAGAATGTTTGTAACATGGAATGTCGCAGGCCGGAATTCTTTTGGTAAACTTTCATGCGACGAGGCCGTTCTCGACAATGTAACACAGTGTACATAACCGAGCGCTGTTTAATAGCGGACTAATTAGCGTAAGCAGGAAGTTTATTAGCGGGCTAATTACCATCCCAAAGAATGGTAATAGCAGGCTAATTAGCCTATTCTTTGCGATACTCCGGCGTGTCGCGAGCTCTCAAAAGCGTGGTCGTGAAAAATGAATCCGACTCGACGTGGGCTCGTTTCTCCTTCCTTTTTAGTCCATCTTACGCCATCTTTTCGACCCCGAACGTCCATCTTCCAAGGCCGTTCAAACATCCACGATGCGTGGTAGTCAGAATTCCCCGTTGTTGGCCACGATTTCCTGTTGGTGGCCACTCACGCGAATATTCTTTCTCGACGTCGATCACGCATCTTCCAACGATTTATTCGACTTCTACTGCACGAGTATATCCGAAAGGCAGGAAGGAGAGACACTGGAATTCTCTCCGTCGATGAGAGTCCGCCATTCCACTTATTCGGGGTCCGAGGACAAAGGCGATTACCTCGAAGCGGATGCTATTATCGAAGTAAGGAGCGGAGCTTCCATTTTATCATCTCGAGCACCGTGATTTCCTATCCTAATCGTCTTCCCTTTTGTTTCTATTTTCTTTCGCTTCTTGTTCTATCCCACGATCGATGCCACATCCACGACCCCTTAATAATCAATGGATAAAGATTTCCTATCGACGAGCATCCCCCTATCGACGTCGTCGGAATTTTGAATTTACAGGGAGATTAGAATTTTCCCGATCTCTGATCTTCCTTTTAAATCATTTATTTATTTCCATCATACTGGGATTGATTATTTAACAATTTTATCCGTTAGTATTTTATTTTATGTAAGCCCGTGTTATACGGGTATTTTGTTGTTATAGATTTTATTTTCTCTATGCTTTTTGATGTTGCGGTATACCAGCTTTTAATTCGAATTCTGATAAGATAACGGGATAAATATCGTTTAGTAATCGCGAGATTACGCGATTTCAGAATTTCGTTGGAAATTGCTGTTTGACAAGCCTCGAATGTTTCACGTCGGAATAAAAATATCACTAGTGACCTGGTATTCCAGCCGAATAGCTTCTTCTCGTGGGGTTATCACCGTCACCGATTCTTGGAATATTTCATCAGCCATTGTTCGTCCATTGTTCCTGATCGTCACTGCCTCTTATAAAAGCGAATTACTAATCCCGACCGAAATAAGCGAAGCTTTACACGCGTGTTTCCTCGTTTCTATGCTATTTCCACCGAATTTCGGTCATCGTAGGATGACCCAATCTTAGGTCGATCAGACTCGTGCGTATTTATTCTTATTAGACGATAATCCGACTTTATCGAAGCGAGACACGGAAAATGGTTGGCCGGGTTTCTTTCCAAAGGGATAATTTAGGTGTCGGTAGGGAAACGAAGGAACACGAGAGGTCAGAAATTTGTTGGTAGAACGGAACGCTTCGTGCGTAACTCGCATTAGAGCGAAAAGGTCCGGGACCAAAGAGAACCGTGGGTTACTCACGGAAATAAGTCCGAGCCATTTGGCTGCCATTGCTGCCACACCACGACTGTCTTAACTTTTTAACTGGCCAAAATCGCGCGATCTCCTGCTCTATCTGTCCCTGAGGTTCGTACCAGAAACTTTTACCGGGAAACTTCCTTCGCTCCCGTCTTATCGCATTCGTTCCCACGCTGGCACCTGCCGACCTACCTTCCGTGAAATTCAATTAAATTCCCCACCTTCGATCACACTCGAATCGACAGAATTTGAGGAACAATCGAGAGTTCGAAGCGATTTTGTAGGGATTCGATAGTGTAGGATATTTTCAGGCTTTATTAGGGTGCGATGGTCGAAGTGTTAATATAGGGAACCAGGACCAGGCCACGCGAGGACAGGCTTAAAAGGACCCTATTACAGTCCTAGGACTGCACGTCCCAGGTTAATTGGAGGACTGTTTTATATCCTAATTGCCAACGTCTCTTGATTCGTATACATTCGTCGTCACCTAGTCACCACTTGGGTAAACCTTAGCTAGGTCCAATATATCATCCTTAAGACTATAGGCATAAGGACCCAAATTATTTAAACATCCACCAGCACAGAAAGACATCAAAACTAGCACGCACCCCCAATATTATTGACAATAATATAGAAAGACACACACCCACCACTTACATTTCACACCAACCAATCAGTAGATAGACAAAGCTTATGAAACCACCGAGACAGCAGTCACGAGGCGAGTTTTCCTAAAAATCTCACGAAAACAGGACAAGCATCGCGACCAGACTATCAGCCAGGACCCACGACGATCAACTCAGAGAGATAGTAACCTGTAGCGACCATCATTCTCACCCTTGCCACTAGATGGATTTCTCGCAAGTCCTCGGCAAACCTCCAATTTCTATATGTATAACTTCCCGACCTTCAGATAGTATCCCGGTCTAAGGCAGGGCCTGCTAGAAGCCTTACTGACGAGTCCACTAACAGGCCCGGGACGAAATGCATCCCTTCTTTTTCCTTTCGTCTCCTCTAGACCAGCCCGACATCAGCAACCGTGGGAGTGGATTCCCTACAAACCCATCATAACTCTGTAGTTCAACCTTAACCAGGTCTAGCTCTATTAATTCAGAGTAGGCCGCGTCCCAGGAACATTGTGCATCCGTGTAAACGGGCCTTACAACCCCGCGAAACTCTCATCGTGCGAGTTGCAATGGTCGGGACGCAGTAGATCCGTTCTGAAAGATAGAGGAAGTTTTCTTATTTTTAGAGTTTGAGAGATAGTTATTGAAGCAGTCGTTAGTTCTCAGAGAGAGATTCAGTCAGCTAGAGTTGAGATCGAGTCACTTCCTGTTTTTAGTTTACGAAAATTTTAGGCGAAGCACTCTCCAGCATAGTAGAAACCGTGTGAGTCTACGATAGTTTATAGGGATCTTGTATAGATCTTGGTGCCTATCCGAATCGTTGAATAAATATTCCTCGCGCGATTTCCACGTTCAGAAACTAGAGCCGTGTAAACGATGGTAGAAGTTTGAGATATGATATCCAATAAAATCTGACGATATCTACATAAACGTTGGGCACGCTCCACGAGCGGTGTACTGGATAAAATCGTCGTGACACCTGTTACTGCTCGCATTTTGTAGCCAGGGATATTAGAAAGCTCCGGCTATTGCTCTGGAATATTTGTTCCTGGTAGATTTTCTGGGTTTAGAACGTTTCCAGGAAATTGCTTTTCGAAGGATCGGAATTTTCGGTGAAAATTCAATTTGAATAGAGGCGAGGAAGAATTTAATCTTTCTTTTTAAAATTCGAATTTTGGAAATTATTAACAAATTTTTTGATATACCTTTTCCTGTGATTTTTATGTGAAAAATTGGAAGATCACGTTAAGAGCATCCTTAGTTCCTTGACTATGAATTATTTATTACCAAGGAATAATTCTGATATTATTTTTTGGCCAGGTCAATATTATTCGGCATAAATTCCAAAATTTTGAATTCAGCAATCTCTTAGCGATATATTGAAATTGCGGATCGAGTTGAAGAATTTTTAAAATTCCTTAAGAATTCTTAAAATTCTTAAAAGGGTTAGTAACTTTATTTTTTATTTATTCCTAGAATATTTAGGTACGGTTACCAGTCAACGTTTTGATTAATTAGAATTACTCACGGACTGTTGAATTTACATTTTTGTCAGTCTCTCGTTCGCGATTCTGTGGAGCGTTGCGTAATATCTGAGGCTATAAATCATTGTCAGCTGTTGGAACACCTCAATATTCATGCACCTGTCTCAGACACTGGGTTCCACGAATTATTGTTAAACGTAACGAAGCATCAATTGCTATTAATTATGTAACCACCATAGCCGTGATGGGAGTCGTAATTAGATGATTAATTAGACCTTCCATGCATCTCCTCTAATTATTCGTGCAATTAACAACGTTTCCTTTGAACTCGCTGCGTGGAAATTTCTTGTAGCTTCTCTAAACATTCTCGAAACATTCCCGAATTGATGTTTCTTAATACTATAGATCACGCAGGGCAATAAAATCAATCTCTGCTCGATCGGTATTGGAATTTACATGTTCGACTTTGAACAGCTACGCTGTACATCTCCCATAACAAAGTCTGTCTGCAATGTTAACCGAACGGGTGATCGATACGATCACGTACAGGCTATCCTACAATTTACGTCACGGTGTTCGATAAATTCGCCTCTTTGTTGTCGCTGTCCCTTCAGAAAAGTCGCACCAGTGACAGCTATTGTTCCTCACAAAATGTATCAGGTTGGCCGAAAAGTGATTCGTTATTTGAAATATTTCAGAGCTAAAATGACAATCATTTATCTTCGAACAAAAATACTTATATTGTACAACGTCTAGGCTACCTAGATGATCTATAGCCTTTCATAATTTCGCGAGTAACTGCATAATTGAAAATAGGATGCGATTTACCAGACGAAAATCACTATGAGGATCAGGATATTCGGGTCGACTGTTCTAAAACACGTCAGTAATGCATCTTTCGCTGTCATCCGGCAATGCATAGTAATTAGGCGAAGATTTATGGCGTCGGATGAACTGCGGACCCAGCCACGTCGACGGCGCGCAAAGTTTGCAAATAGCCGGCCGACATCCGAGCGTCAAATGCGTCCGTCGCGGTTGAACTTCGAGGATGAAGCGTGAACTGCCGTTTTCCGCGGACTTCAGTCATTGACAAATAGTCACGGCGTTATTTCGACAAATTGCGACGAACGTCGGTGGTCTGTGACGAGGATTTCGCGAGAAGCCAAGTAGCACAGCGATGAACTTGGAAGTTTGATCGAGTTCACGGCAGAAGTAGCTTTCACTGCGAATCTATTTAGACACAGAGGTAATGACAATCCCGGAATTCATTGTGACTCGGGTATTCCGACTTTTAAAAGTCGGTAGTCGCTAATGTCGACTTGACAGCGAAGTAGGACGTGGGAACGCAGTGAAGTTTAATTAGAAAAGATCGAGTGACTCTTATGGGCGATATTAAATAGAGAAATTAGAGACGGTACCGGGAATCGAGACTGTCAAGTTTTTGCCAGGACGATAATAATTGAGAAAGGCTCTTTGAATTAAAACTATTAAATCCCAGAGACCGAGATACTTAATCTTCTTCGAAATTCAAGATATCGGGTATTCTGGAAGATGGAGTGGAGGTATCGAGGCCTCGAGATATCGATCTAATCCATCAACGAATTGCTCACCGTCGAGCTGTTACGATCTTTAATTAACAAATAGCCGACTTGAAGCCAGCGACTTCGTTAAATTTATCTTTGGCAACGGGATTCTGTATTCCTCTGAACAACATGGGATAATTAAAAAGAGGGGTTCATTATTCTAGGTCGCAGATCTCGAGGAATCACGATAGCTTTTATAAGTTGCACGTTTGGATAAAATCGGATAGCGAATATGGACGAACCTTAACGCAGGAAAATCACAAAATCGAAGAAGCTTCTCAGGAATCGTGAAAGAACAGCGAGGAGTTCGCGAAGGCACCAAAGACTGTAACCACGAAGGAACTGTGAGAAATTATAGTTGGAAAGCCTCCAGAAATCGGACGTAATATACAGGGTATATTAAACGTGGTAATATACGCACTGTCGTATATTATTTGCAAATTGCCCGTAAAGTTTGATTATTGTTCGGTCGTCAAACGCGATGCACCACCAGCAGAGAATTCGTCACTAACGACTCGCGACTTAGCCATACCGTGCAAACGTAACAATTGCTAACTACGGCACTGTTCGTTACCGCGTTTCGACGTTTACCCAGTAAACTCGAAGTCGAGCTTTTATGGTCGCCATCATTGCTGGGCGTTCCAAGTTCCCGGAGACAGTTGCGCGATTTTCTGGGTAACCATTTGCTTGTTGGCTCACGGCGGAGTCGACCGATGGGATTCAGCCGAGGCTGGAGAAATTTGAATATTCTCTCAGCGAGGATTAACCCTAATTTCTCTATAAAATCTCTACAAGTTGACTCCAGCGCGGGAACTTTTTATACGCGAGGAGGTAATTCGAATTTGAACCAATTCTCGATCATTAACCCTTTCGCTTCGAGCGCCGCTTATGGGGGGCATCCACGAAATGACTCCTGTGTCTCGTACGGGCACATATGCCATATATCTGGCATCCGAATGATACGTATACAAGTGCAGTCTGTATACGATTGCGTAGTATCGCAAGTTTTTCACTGCATGTACACGTACGAAATTCACGAAATTTACGAAAGGATTCGAAGGTCAGGTCAGTCGGAAAAACCCTGGGCGATGCGTCAGACCCCTAGCATGACCATATTTGGTCATGTTGGTGGAGGCATTGGAAACTGCGTGCAGGGTGTGCATGGTGGAAAGAAGAATATAAAAGGACAAGGACGTTCTGAGTTGAGAGGATTGTCAATAGCGGAATTGTCATTAGGGAGTTGTCGAAGAGAGCAGAGTTGTCGATTAGAGAATTGCTAAGTCAGTGGAGAGTTGTAATAGAAGAGTTGATAGTTGCCAGAGTTGTTGCTAGTGTAGTATCGCAGAATGCCCACCTCGTGTGTACGTGACTTTGGTTTGGAAAGTCGCCGAGGGTTCGAGGGCCAGGTCATTCGGCAAGACCCCGGCGATGCGTCAGGCCCTTAGCATGACCATATTTGGTCGTGTTGGGGGAGGCTTTTTACGGAATATATAAGGAAGGCAGAAATGTTTAAGGGACGATTCGCGAGAGAGGATTCGTGACAGACGATTCTTGATAGACGCTTCTTCTTGAGAGACAGTGCTGGAGAGTTGGTTGTAGTCATGTTGTGAGTTGCTAACGTGTTGCTAGTTGTAATCGCGTTGTTAGGTATAATTGTAGTCGTAAGTGTTTAGTTGAAATATATATATATCTATATTCGTAGTCTTTACCGTCACAGCACATAGTATTATATTATTATTTTATGTCTAATAAATAGTTTTATATTATTTAACAACCACCATGTCTCTACACTAGTTACAAATTGTAATAGAAAAATTATTGCAGAAGTGTATTGAGCGTTGTGATAAGTTGCAATAATTCGTATCTTTATCGTTACTCACATGTTAATTTATTAAATAAATATATATGCCATCACCAAATCCTCTCTACAATTGTTTTATTCAACACAGTTGTTATTTAAGACTTAGGAAAACGTACAGAAGTACACAGAAATCACAGGCACTGTGCATATTTCTGGCGCATGTTTCCGTTCAGTGACGGTACTTCGGCGGACTGAACTGCCGAAGCAAAAGCGTTAATTCACGGATCGTGGAGCCCCCTGATCACGACTGGTGGTTCCCACGTTTCCGTCTTCAAATTTCCGATTTCCTCGCGACGACTCGCGCGAAATTGGGATACGAAATTACCTTTTGACACCTCGTTGAGGCCCCATCATCAGGACCACACGTGAGCCGGTACGCTCGTCGAGATCCTCCGCAAGAATTTCGATCGAGACTTCCGGGAGGCCCGGTGATTAATTATCGGGACGCGCGGCGCCGAATGTCTGAAGTTAATCGATGGACACAGATCGGGCGTGTCCCGGCTAATTTATCGGCGGAAATCATACATACGATTTGACCGTAGGATCGATCGATCGGTAGTAGCAGTGACGTGGCATGTCCTTTGGAAGATGAGCGCTGCGAACATAGCCCCAACGACACAGGCGATTGCCTCGAACTATTTGCATGGACGCAGTGTGGCAATTATCGTGGTCAGGCCGATTTACGTCTTCAAGGTAAAACAGGGTATTTACCGATTCAAGGAGACAAGGATCTAGTTGATCCAGCAATTTCCAGTAGTCGGGTCGATCTTGGTTATCTTTGATGTTATCTTCGAGAACCCCGAAACGCATGGATGTGGTCTTAGGACAGGCTTGCCCATGGCGTAGCATAATCATTCTAAACAACCCTGTTTCCATTGCCACGAAGTTTATTGCAGCGAAGTTTAGAGGTTCGTTGAGGCATACTGTGGTAACGTGATTAGAGTTTACGCGGAAGTTATGCGAAATTGATACGTGTGATGTAAGCTTGGAATTTATTAGGGATTTGTTAGTGGCCGAGACAGTATGGTTGTTTTGTCGAATCGATATTTGTACGTGTCAGCGGGATGCTGGATATTTGGTATAGTTTGTGGTAGTGGTTGTCATAGAATGCGTGGTATGAGTACGAAGAATGTGTGCGTGACGAGTATGACAGAGAGTCGCGAAAGAACAACCAATAGGTGAATGACAGTCATTACACATTGTGTGTGAAAGAGTCCTCGAGAGATTATATCGCAGTGAGAAGCGAATTTATTTTACGAGATTTAGTTATAATTTATGTTGTGCTGTTATTGTGTTAAATAAATCTTATTAGTTTATCCATTTACTCACGTAGTTACCTAATAATTGCATCTTTCTCATAATTTATTTATTTATTTATTTATTTGCAAATGGACTGGGAGCCCTTTGTGTACGTAACTGTGTAAACATAAAATTGCACGCGATACATGAAAGAAACAGAAGAATAAAGATTCTATAATTTCTAGAAAGCCTGTATACTTGTAAATTTTTAAGGCTATTGTGTTTGTGGTGTTTCGCAATTGACGTTTAACCCTCGAACGCACTCAAGAGGTGAGCTTCAGTCACCATTTCATAAAATTTGGAAGATCGGTATTAATTAATATATCAAATTTAATGTAATGTAACAGTGTGCGAGGTATTGAAATCAAATAATTCTACAATTCTATTATTATACAATTTTTTTATTTACTGCTCGAAAAAGTATCTTCAGTCTTTTAGTAGAGAATCTTTGAATTTCTAAAGGGCTAAAATTTGGTAGGAAATCGGTAAAGAAGTCAATGTTTTCATTTAATGTACGTTTATCGGATTTCGTTGACTGTATTTGGTCTTGACGTTATTTACATAAAAACGTGATCTACGTCTAAGCTTGTTGATTTTGATAATTAATTTTTTGATATTTTTGTACCAGACACGTCCATTTAACTGACACATTTTTGATTTATAGAAGATGAGGCGATTACTATAATATAAACAATATAAATTAACTGGTAGTACATAAAAATAGCCTGAATCGAACTTTATCTATTTTCTTGTAAGAATAGTTATAAATATCACAGAAAAATTATTCAACATTCGACAGAGAAGTTATTAAACGAGATAACTCCAGTTTCACAATACAGCCATATCGTAACAATAAATTATGGTACATGCGAGTAACGAGGAAATCATAAAATTTTCCGAAAGTTTTCACCTGGCTCTTTAAACGCTTAACTCCCCGACCTGGTATTTATGTTCTCAATTAAATATCGGTGGTAAAGTGAAACTTTAGTAGGGTTATATTTCGCTATTGATCCCTTGGTGTCCCGAACGTTCGCGTAATTTCCACCAGCAGCGAATTTACGGGGCCACGGTTATTAGAATAGGGTCTTCCATCTCGTGGGCGGGGAATATTCAAAAGAAACTGTCAATTACGATTCCGTCACGTTGGAAAGTTGAACTTCTTTCGATCTCGTTATACCTTCGACAACTTCGTAATTACCGAGTGCTGCCAGCACTCGCCGCTGTCAGCAAGTTGCTGACGGTCCTTCGACGAGTCTCGTATCGAGATCTTTCGTGAAACTTTCACGATTCCTCGTGTATGGTCGTTACGAAGTTCCAACTTTTCCTTTCCCCCTCGTTTTCATCCCGTTTCCTTCTATTTCCAGGCGGCAAATCTATTTTCTCCGCTTCATCGTTCTAACTCGTCGGCATCATCGTCGATATAATAGCGTTTTTCAATCGTTTTCCCATTTTCCTTCGCAGAGTTATCGCCGGATTGCCGGACACGTCATTTTCTTTGGATTTATCTCGTCCCCTTACGACGGGTTAAAAATTCCGGGATAGAAATTTCTGACGGATACGTAGCAGCACGTGAACGATAGCTACCGTTATCCGGGTCACCGGTTTCAAACTTATGGCTGCCGAGGCGGGATGCATTTCATGCGATGCACTTTGTACCAGGGGCATTTACAAAGTTCTAGGAATTTAGTTTGACTGATAAGATAAGCAGGCTCGTCCTAGGGCGTCTATTTTCATCTCTGGCTGGTGTCTCGTTGCCTCGCAATTTCAGAGTCCACGTATGTCATATTAGGGTCGCTCGAAACTAGCAGAAAATACGACCTCGTCACGTGCTGTTCACGATTATTATTTACTCCATTGCGTCCAAGCTTTATTTTTGGTTATGACTGTAATGTGCATTACACCTGTGTCATTCACAGATATAATTCATAGCGATGGAATTCACTGCTCGAATTTTAAAAAATTTCAGTGCCATAGTATTTGACTGACGTTTAATTTCCGACATTTGAAATTAATCTTCTATGTTCACTCTTTGGAGTTTATCGACTCGACAAAGGTTATGTAAAGAGTATCAGCGATACCACGAAATTTTCAGATATTCTAAAAATTCGAGTTTTATGGCTCGCCGACCTCTGGAAGAGCATAAAAATAGTGACTATACAGAAAGGTTATTCTGGAAAATGACACGGGGGGATTATTGGAAGAAATATCGTCGAAAATCGGTGGCGGTAAGCCGGTATATATTCGTGGAACGTATCGAAGAGATATTTTCGCTTCTGAAGGCGCGTACGTGCGTGCGTGATGTTGACCCTGATGGAAATTTCATGGTTAGCAGAACGAAGCTTCATCGAGTAGGCTTTACCGAGGAGGCCACATTTCCCTTCCGTCGTCCGAGGGGTGGAATTCGTTCTGGCCTCGATATTCCTCGGGCTCGTAAAAGAAAGGCAACGTTAGAAATGGAAAGCAAGGGGACAGCAAAGCTTCCACGACGCGATATGCGAGACATCGCGTTTCTAAGGCGACTCGGTAAAGGAGCCACTTTCGATGGTCACTGGGAATTCCACAGAACTAATGGCCGGAGTATTTTTCCCCTTTCAAATCTCCCTTTCTCGCCCGTTCCTTTCTTCAATTTCCTATTTTTCCCAGTACGACTGGTAACGGTGTCGACTTTATGACGCGATCGATCATCCTGGTCCCGGAAACGTGCTCGAGAATATGATTTTAGGTAGATTGATACTTTATGGTGTTTGGAATAGGATCAATATAATTCGTACGCACTCTGATTAATTTAATTTCCAACAATTTTTAAGCAGAGGGAAAATAATTTATAATAAGAAGAATTATTTAGTAGTGATAGTTGTATATATACACATATTGCATATATTATATTGTATATATACAACTACTACTACTATTTGGTTTCCAACAATTTCTAAGTAGAGGGAAATTAATTTATAATAAGAAGAATTATTTAATAGTGGTAGTCGTATATAAACACAATACAATATATACAATATGTGTATATATACAACTATCACTACTAAATAATTTTCCTTATTATAAATTAATTTTCCTCTTGTTAGAAATTGGAAATTAAATTAATCAGAGTGCGTACGAACTACATTGATCCTGTATATATTATATATATACATATATATTCTTTATATTGTATTGTACATCTACCACTACTAAATAATTTTTCTTATTATAAATTAATTTTCCTCTGGTTAGAAATGGTTGAAAACTAAATTAATCATATATATAAACTTTATTTTCAGCCTCTGCAGCCTAGAAAAGAGAATTTGGCCTTACAGATTTTGTTGACACACTCATCCCTACATCCAAAACTTATCTTACCCATACTTAACCTAATCGATAATCTAAATACTAACTGAATTTTCGGATCGCCGATCTTGGAGTATTACATGTTTATTTTGCACTTCCCTCACTAGTTGCAACCATTCTATAATTTCTGTGTTCGGCCTAGTAGTGGTAGTTGTATCGAATGTGATTAATTTGGATAAAGGAATTATGGAACAATCCTAAATTAATTTTCTTCGTTTCTTTTCAAAGAGACAATGGGAACTAATTTTTAATTAGTAGAATCGTGAAAAAATTCTAAATCAATTTTTTTTTATAATAGATTACTATTATAGGATGCAATATATAATTTTATTTTACAGTAGAATAATAGAATACGTAATTTGTTGGTTATATTCATCTTCGTATTAAACAATCTACGGTGATGATAAGAAAAGCAGTCTCTAAAAATTTTATAGGAACGTTTGACAATGTTCTATCGATAGCTAGGGAAATATTATAGTTCCGGCTTAAACGCGCGAAATTGCAAATTCAAATTGCTCTTCAGCGAATTATTTTTACGCGTGATTTCGTGGGAGGGATCGGATATCGACATGAATGCCTTTTCAGCCACTACATTTGGAATCTCTGAAACTTTTCAGACGAATGACTTTGAAGGGCGAAATATCTTTTTCCCCTAGAAATCCCTCTTTCTTTTTTATCGACGCGGATGGTAATTGTCCCGATTTTATAGCACACTCGTTCATACTCCTGGCGTCCCAGGGTAGCAATAAATATGATAACGAAAATAATTGAGGGATCAAAGTTCCGAGCGAATTCCGATGCACGAAATAGCCACGGGGAATAAACGTACTTAATACGCTAATTTTTGGTAACATATTCCCGTGGCTTATGGAACGATAAAACTATCCTACCGTAAACTCACGCTTCCAGAATTCCCCAGTCGCTGTTCCAGGCCGTAAAAAGAAGCAAGTGGTAAAAAATTTCAATCGGGCGGTTCTCCAGTTTTAAAACAATGTCACCAACTTGAACCACGACGTTTCGCGAAATTTATTAAAATTCGAAAAATCGTTTCCATCGGAAGTAAATAGCCCTTTCTAATTTAAATACGATCTATAGAACTTATTCACTGAGGGAGTCTCAGCGAAAGACATCATCGTCTACCGGTCACTACCGATCACAATCTACATTGCAATTTGCATCTTGGCCAAACAATTTTCTATCCAAAATTAGTTCCCCCCCAAAATTAATTTTTGTTTTGTTTTTACTGAATACTATATTTTTATTTATTTATTTATTTGTAAACGGATTGGAAGTCCTTTATGTGCATAACTAGAACAATGTGCATAGAAGAACAATGGTACCATAATTCCCATAAAGCCTGTATACTTGTAAAATTTTAAAGTTATTGTGTATTAAATCATTTTTTGGAATCTCTTTTGTTTAAAAATTTCGTAGACAGGGTGGGAAAAAGTTACAAGTTTTATTTACGAGGAGGTAATTATAGTAATCAAAGGATGGCAATGTAGTGTTTATTTGGATTTTAAGGTTTAACCCTTTGCACTCGAGAGGCTTCTCTCAGTCGTTATTTAATCAGATTCTAAAGATGAATGTTAATTAATATTTCAAATTTGTAATTACCCAACAATGCGTGGAATATCGAAGCAAAATAATTTTACGTCTTAATTTGGATACGATTTCTTACTTGCCATTTTAAAAATATCGTCGATTTTATGGCAAAAGGTCTTCGAATGTCTATTTTTCTGTAATGAAAAAATCATTTCTTTGTTCCTTCATTTTTGTTAGGAAATGTAAATAATTATTTACGAATTTATTTATGATTTTCTTGGTATCCGTTTTCCTATATTTGCGAGATTTCTAGCGACTGCTGGTATATGACTGTCGGTATAATTATTTCTACAACGACTTCGTCTTGTTTTTCACGAATCTCGGAGAGGCGACTCGTTGTGAACGAAGTAACGCTAGTTGAAGAGGAAGTTTCACGGGTCACATAGCAGGAACAATATAGTTCCGTGATCCACGAATGCTCGCGTGCCGCTTTTAATACCTGCGAAGAGGATCACTGTTCTTTATTACCTCTCTGCTTTTCGCCTCCTTCTGGCGTGTCTGTTATTTCATCCAGCTACTGCTAGTTCGCGTTATCAACTGCAGGCAGTTTCAGAATGGAATCTCGTGAGTCGAAGATACTTGGAAAAAATGTAGAACCGGTTGTGGTTGAAGTTCGCAACCCTTCTTGATCGAGACGATTGCAAAATCCACTTTCATTTCCTGCTCCATCCATCATCTTTATTTCCTTCAACTTCGTAAGCCCTGTTCTGTTATTCCCCCGGCATGTTCTTTTCAAGCGCCAGCTTTTATCGTGGGATTCGCATTGCATTCGTTTCTTGGTCACTATTTACATGTTATACTTCATTTCTGTGAACGTTACGTGATTTCGCATTTACTTGCAGATCAGTTTCTGTAAAAATCTAGCGATAAAATGATCGATGAATAAATAAATAAATAATAAATAATAAATCGATAAAATTATTATTGTTTCTGGAATTATTTGGAAGCTTTATTTATTTTCGAATTCTTATTAATCCCTTGCACTCGACGATTTTTTGGTTAAAGAAGAGCAGGAGTTCAAAGATTATCTGCTGTAAAGCTGATGATATTTTTTGGACCAGTAAATAAGAATTCGTATAATAATTAACACATAGAATTATTTGATTTCGATATCTTGCACATCGTTACATTATCATAAATTTGACGTATTAATGAGTATCAATTTTTAAAATTTAGACTGAAAGGAGCCCTCGAGAGCAAAGGGTTAACTCTGCAGCACAGAATAATAAAATAATAAAATAATAGATAATAAAATAGACCCACGTTGCATAGAAATTTTATTGCGTTTTAAATGAAACAAAATTGGCATAGAACTAATTTTTATAAAAATTAACTTACTTTTACGATTTTTCACATAAAACCAAGGAAAAAAAGATTGTCGCAATAAACTTTCCGCTTGCAACAATTGAAGAACCTGCACTGGCATGTCGAATGTTGCCAACACATGCGAATACATTTATAACATTTGTCGAAGGTACTTCCAACTGTTTTACGTAAATAAGACGAAATATAAATCGAAAAATAAATATATTTCGTTGTGGAACTAAAAATGTCCCACTATGCATTACGGTGCATCAAAAAAGTGGGACACTTGATCCCATCGTGCTCCAAAGAGTAACCGAGGACTGGTCTTCGTGTCAAAATTACCAAATCTTCGTCGTCTTGGGAAATAATTGACACAGTAATTCCTATTATACGATGACAGAAATATAGATTTTTACATTTAGATACGATGACATAGATTATCTATATAGTGTATGCTTTCTGTGTCATCGTATAATAGGAATTATTGAGCCAATTACTTCTCAAGATGACGAAAATTTGATAATTTTGTCACGAAGATCAGTCCTTGGTTCTCGCTATGACGATTACCAATTTTATTAAAAAATTATTACCGTCGTGCATTCAGTTTGAATCCATTAAGTACATCTGACGTTGGTCTTACAATAACGCTATACCTATACGATTTTCTGGAAATGGAAAGACTCCTATCTCTCGTGAGAACCTCCTGGCCCTCTGCGAGCTACTATTTCGAGCTGCCAAGGCTAACGAAGAGATCTACTCGACGCTGCAACAACGTGGTCATCGAGCAACAATTACGTAGCGTGGTTTATACTTCTCCGGTGGAGAACTGCCATAAAGTGCAGCGTCGTGGGCGTGTTCTAAGCGCAAATAAACAAGTTGACCGCGGAACTCGGGCCGGGTTGCAGCGAGAAATTAACGAAGTTGCGTTAATTTCATCGTCTGGCGAGCGGTGAATTCTCGAGGAAAGCCTTGTGGCGAAACTCGCGAGTGTTTCGCGGGGAAGGAATAATAAAAAGCTGCTTTGTATACGCGACTGGAATATTTTGTTATCGAAGGGCCGCTCGCCGTGCTCGCGCTTGCACGGTGGTAAAAGCGGGACGAGTGGCGAAAAAGGGGTTACACAAAATATTTTCCTCGATATTTTCCAGAATATTTTTCTGAAGAATGATCATGCTCCATTGACATCGCGTTTTTGTCGTTTGAAAAATACCCGAAGTACATTTGTCGAGGCAACGTTGCTCGTATTTAAAGAATGCAAGTGCATACATGTGCTCTGTCCCACTTTGTATTCGTATCGTAGATTCTTCCCGACCAATTGGCGTACACGATACGGTGCTGTTATTTACTGGTAAAAAACGAGGAATCGAGGTTTACGCGAAAGATGATCAATATGCAGGGAGGATTCGGCAAACGACGCTTTATTGCGAACTCATTCTAGCGTCATCCGGGAAGAGAAATGGTAACCGGGGAAAAATGGTACTCTCCTGGAAGCATTGTTTCCAAAACAATGAACACCGGCACCGCCTATTGAAGTTTGCAATAATATAGTGCAACATATTTTCCGACGTCCCTCTGCATTTCAGACACGTTTGGAGCCCCTGAGAAACGCATTTTTACGACGACAGGCGTGCCAAAATGCTGCAGGATCGTAATTTTTACAGCGTCCTCGAGAAACAGCGCGTGACTGAACGTTTAACCACTGTGGCGAACATGCTTTCCAGTATTTTTTCCATTGCTGCGAAAAATTATCCACGAGCATCCGTTTAGAAATATTTTATTAATCCCTTTAAGTGATACAAAATTACCAAAGAGTAGAATAGGATATGCATTCTATCTGGCGAATTGAAAAGTTACTTTGAAGCATTCTGTAACGATTAAGCTGTCCTAAAAATTATTGTCTGAGAGGAAACCGTGGCTTCCCAGCATTTGTTCCATTGCTGCGAAAAATTGTCCACGAGCATCCGTTTAGAAATAGTTTATTAATCCCTTTAAGTGATACAAAATTAACAAAGAGTAGAATAGGATATGCATTCTATCTGGCGAATTGAAAAGTTACTTTGAAGCATTCCGTAACGATTAAGCTCTCGTAAAAATTATCGTCCGAGAGGAAACAGTGGCATTGTTAGGTTAAACGAAGTTACCCCGTGATTCGCGTGAAACTGTTACCTTTTTTGGGCAGCTTGTACCATTTTTTAGCGCACTGTTCGGTCCGCGTCGGAATGGGTCGCGGAATGTCGGTTTCCGGTCGGAATGAAAAACGTTTTACCACGTTCGAATTGTCAAGATAACAGAGAAAAACAATGGCCGGTGAAAAATTCGGGCGATCCTCTGGTGAGAAATTTAACACTGATTTCCCAAATGGCCGTCGACCAGCGTTCTCCCGTTGTCCACCGAATCTCTTTATCGCTAAAAACTTCGCGAACCATCGATACTTGTTGCTCCATTTCTGCTACGTTCCCTTATAAATTGCCGTGTCCAATAACGAAACTCGAGAGGTGCATTACTAGCCACGGGTGAACCTAACGAGTAAACGAGTAATACCAAAAGTTGCCATTTCTGCACTCCAATTTTCCCTGGAAATAACCGAAAAGGAAATTCTCTTATCCATTCCAACATCGAGATATCGCACGTACAGTTTCTCACGAATGAAGTAAAAATTCAATTTTCCGAGCGAGCACGAGCGAGGCAAAGATATGTATCCTTGGCGGCTGACATGTACAGGAACGTACTACTTAATCGGTCGATCACACTTCTCCCGGTGACTCGGGAACAAAGCTGTACGAGTTCCCGACACCCAGCCATCAGGAAACTCTCGCAGCACCCAAGGTGCGATAGCATCGGTCAGCATGATCAAATTATACCATTTAATATGGACAAACGGAGAACGATAGCGAGCGATTCGTTTGTCGTATCTGACACATTACCATCTGCCGTCATGACGGACGACCAGTCTGTCGATATTTTTTCCGCCATCCTTCATCCTCGTGCCAGCAAACAGACCCTGGCCTTCCCTCTCATACACGACATAACCGATCGAGATTAATCACGGTCGTTGTCTCGGACGAGGAATATTCGACGCTCGAGAAAACCCGGTCTTCGAGAGCTTTGTAGCGAAAACGTTTACACCCTCACCTTCACCGCTAGATGGAAAACGGAGGTTCGAGGTTTCTCGCAAGTCCACGGTGAATCCTCGACTCATATAAATACAAATTCCTGTGCCAAGTATTTCCTGTAAAATATCTAAGGCAGGGCCTGCTAGGAAGCTTAGTAGCGAGTCCACTAGCAGGCCCAGGACGAAACGCTTCCCTTCTTCGCGTCTTTCTATCTGCTACCTATCGTAGCAAGATGTCCACGAGAATACCAATCACGGTCGTTGTCTCGGACGAGGAATATTCGGGGACCGAAAATACTCGGTTTTCGAAAGCTTTGTAGCGATAACGTTCACACCCTCACCTTCACTGCTAGATGGAAAACGGAGGTTCGAGGTTTCTCGCAAGTCCACGGCGAATTCTCGATTCCTATAAATACAAATTCCCATGCTAAGTATCTCCTATAAAGATTCTAAGACAGGGTCTGCAAGAAAGCCTAGTGACGAGTCAACTAGCAGGGCCAGGACGAAACGCTTCCCTTCCTCGCGTGCTTCTACCTGTTACCTATAGTAGCAAAATGGTCATGAGAATACCAATCGATAGCTCCATAGGAAGCACAAGACGAGATCATGTAACCTCATGGGAGAACCTCATCAGCTTCTTCGAGATATCCTTTCAATCGGATCGACGATGCTGCCCCATATGGGATTCGCCGCCATGCTTCCAGACACTTGCTATACCCTGGTGCACTTGGCACAAGCTCCTAATCGGGTGGAGAGGACAGCAGAAACGCACGGGTGTATCGCTAAATAAATTCGCAGTCTGGAAACACGGCCGGCGAGCGCGTATCGTCTATTTGTAATGCGGTCAGGCGAAGCTCGAGAATGCATACGATCCTTCGAAATTGCATTGCTGTTAGAAGCACGTAGGTTGCGTTTACGGTGCATAAACTTGTCGATAATTTGAAGTGTGTCACGATACGCGTCGAATCTTGTGCCCGCATATTCGTTTCATTGCACGGCCAGCCGGCGAGCGTACAAGCAAGATAATCAAGGAATTAGGTGCAGTTGCCTCGATGAGAATATTTGGACCGAGCTGAAATTAGCTTCGCCACGAGGGCCCCACTGCTATCCGCGCAAATACGTCCGCATTATTATTAAAGCGTTTCATCTTACTACGGAATGTGCGAAACATCCGTGGAATCGGAAGGTACGCAGAGAGTATTAATTTTTTATAAAATTCCGCAAGTTTTTGGAGAAAAGCAAGCAATAACGTGGAAAATAGCTGAAGGGTTACGTCGTGTTAGATTCGGGGTGAAATTTAATCTTTGAACTCCTTTACAGAGGTGAAATGGAAATTTGATAACAACGCGATAATAGTAAAAAGCACCGACAGTTTCTAGAACATTGTTATTAATTTTATTATTTCCAAGATAAAATTAAATTATTTTATCCGTAATTTTCAAGATAAAATTTCGAAGAGGTATTTTTGCAGTATTTTTGACGCCGAATCGAGTACGTGGAAATTAATTCTGCTCAGCACTTTTTTGCGCAAGTAAAAAATATTTTTTTTCCCCGAAAAAATCGTCCGAGCGCGAAATCCATACCCACGCTCCTTCAGTATCGCGAGCATAAACCGCAGAAAAAAATTTCTGCCCAAAAATTTTATTTTTGTCAAAGTAATAACATTTTTTATATCGCGGTAACAAATATTCCCAAATGCGCGCCTGCTTCATACATTCTACCCTTTTCTGTTTGCATACCTTGTTCTCCTTATAATTGCGCCGTTTGAGTAATCTTTCTAGAATATTTACAACATCCAGAAGTATTATTTCCGCGCCCGCGTGCTCGCTTTGCATCGCAATTATAAAAATAATTCTCGGTGATCGTGAAAGCAAAAATACATCCCTGGACGAAATAACAAGATCAATTTCCTCGTAATAAAGCTCGTTCCCTTACAAATTGTGCCGTTGGAATAATTCTATCAGCACGTTTCCAACGATCAAAACTTCCACCCTCGTACTCGTGTATTCGCTTTTCGTCGCAATTTTAAATAATTCTCGGGATAAAAATACATCCCGTGACGGAACAAAAAGTCGGATTTACTCAGAGCTTAAATAACGAAAAATGTCGAATGGTCGTGGGACAAATTCCCTGTGAGTTTTCTGTCTCCCTCGCTCAACTAATTTGCCTCTCTACGGATCCGCGTGCAAGTAGCGAGCTAAACGATAAAGCGGCCTGCGCTGTGGCAGATAATTTGAACACTAGACGAGGCGACGAATCGTTTAATTTCCTCGGTCGCGTCAAACGAACACCGACCAACGATGAAAAACGGATCGGGGGTGGAAGGATATTGTACCTATAGAAAGGGACATTGTACCTATAGAAAAATTGGCAACGTGAAACGATGGACGACAATCGGACCACGATAGCTCTGTGCTCGAGGGAACCCTCGATGGTTCCATAGCAATCGGGAGTTAAAAACAGCGAAAGAAGGAAGCCTCCACGTCTCAGGAGGCATCAGTGGGCACTTAGCGAGAGACCACGTAGAGAAATAAACCGTTTTCGAGGCAAGACGTTCTTGAGCTTTCGATCCGTATTCCTCCGCGTCACCCTTTTAACGCTGTTGTAGTAAAAGCTAAGCAGTGAAGTAAACTCTACATCCCAGCAATGTGGGAGCGATCCCTTCCCCTACGTTTTGTCTTTCGTCTCCAGTTTTCTGATGACGACTTGTGACCTGCGTGGCCCTAAACAGGCCAGGTCTAACCGTTCGCCCGTTCAATAAAGATCTATACAGTTTTTCCACAGTTTTCACTGACTACTATTCCTTTGCGTTATAACCCCTTTAACAGATTGTTTTAAGACAGCTCTTGCACTCCTATTTAAACCTACTCTCTTCTACGCATGCTTTCTTTCTCGTTCACTCGTCTTCCTCGTGACTTGGCCTTCGATGGGCCAGGTACTCCAAAGGACCTCAGACGTATTCCTAACTTTCGTTCCTTGTTCGCACTCGATACAGTCATAAATATCCCGTTCATCGGATCCTTGCAGGTGGTCACTCGTCCTCCCACGTGCACTCCAGACGTCATCCTGAACATTCCACCTGAACCCTAAGCTGCTGTTTATAGTTTATAGTCCATCATCAGCTAGGTAGGCCCAAGTATTCCCCTAGGCCTCTCTCTCAACTACTCTCAACTACTCTACTCTCAAACGCTAGCATTGCTACACAGATGAACGAGGTATATATCGAACGTTGATTCGTAATTTTACCAGGATCCAGTGCTCGTGGCATGTTTATAGGTTATAGGTCGATGGGATTTAGCCATTCCGAGGGATTCTTGATTCGTTAATGATCGGCTGATGTTCATCGGACCATTAATTAGACTTGTTTACCTCTTACCTCAAAGTTAGCTTAACTTTGTTTAATTCGAGTTGTTCGCCCGTTCAATAAGGATCTATACAATTTTTCCACAGTTTCCACTGACTACTATTCCCTTGCGTTATAATCCCTTTAACAAACACCCCTTACCCCTTACATACTAGACGAAGGAGAGGAAAGCAAAATTCGCCAGTCTACCAAAGACTTATTTCTCCATCCATCTCCTCTCCTCCTTTCACACATGTGCTTTCCTTCCACCTCTGCAGGATGTCCCAGCTCCTCCCTTTTTAAATCACTCCTCCACGTACTCACGAATCGGGGATCGATTTCACTAGACAAATTCGACAAATTCAACGAGCATCGTTGATACACTACTTTCTTCCTGGAATCTGTCAGCGTTCCTCTCCTCTCCCTTCAGAGAAAGGGAGAGAAATGACAGGGGATAAGTCGCTCTGCTCCTTACACTGCAAAATCGCTCTCCGGCTTGTTAATCGCATTTTTCCTCGTCGGGAAGGAACAGGCGAATAGACACGGAGTCCCTTTAGGGCAACCCCGAGGGTCGGATTGATAAAATGGGCCGAAAGCTCCTGCCCGGGATCTTGAAAGTGTTCTTCGCTGTTTGAAGTGTGTTCCGGGTGCTTCGTTCCGGAGATCACTGTCTCCTGTAAAGGACTTTCAGGGCCACTCTTGCTTCTTCATAAAGGAGAACGTCTTGCTAAATGAAATAGCTCAGATTGGAAGCAGGTTGCTGTTTCATAGACACGTGTTCGTGGAATCTGTCTTTCCAGATTGGTATCGATAGCAACGAGTTGCGGGGCTTTGATATCGGTGTCTCGTTTATTTAGTAAATGAGAGCTCGTGGTTATCTTTGTGCAGATCCGCAGACGACCGAGTACATCTTAGTAATTAATTCGCCTTTGAGACTCGTAGATGGATTTTTCTACGATTGGGAATACACACTCGTACTGTTTTATTTCTTCGTATATTGAAAAGTTAGACCGAACGGTTAACTCTTTGCGACACAGGATTTCAGATATTAAAACAGATCCACGTTGCACAGGAATTTTATTGCGTTTTAAATGAAACAAAATTGGTATGGAACTAATTTTTATAAAAATTAACTTGTACGATTTTTCACATAAGACTAGGAAAAAAACATTGTCGCAATAAACCTTCCGTTTGCAACAATTGCAATACATTTATAACGTTTGTCGAAGGTATTACCAACTGCTTTACGTAAATAGGAGGAAATTTTGCAACAATTGCAATACATTTATAACGTTTGTCGAAGGTATTACCAACTGCTTTACGTAAATAAGAGGAAATAGATCTATGCTCGTGCAGCTATTGCAATATTTCGAGGTGGGATTAAAAATTATGGTACATGAAAAATATGGGACACTTTTAATCCCCTTTAGAACACTTTTAAGCGTGTCCCAAAGAGTTAAATAAATAAATAAATAAATCTACGAGAAGATTATTTTTACCGATGCTCGTTGAAGATTGTTATTACCGATGTTAATAATAGGTGGTTAGGATGGTAGGCGTTATTCGGATAATTCGTGGTTAAGGTGTATTTGCAGTAATTGGTTTCCTGAGTTTTTGATCCGATTTCCAGGGTTCATTTTAATCTGAAAGGGAGGAAAGAGGGTTCCAATTTCCCGATGGCGATGTCTCTCTTATCCGATTTCCTCGGTTCATTTTAATTTAAAAGGAAAGAAGGTTCCGATTTCTGGGTCGGGATCTTTCTTCAAGGGAATCTTTCTGTTTTATTAAATATCCTAGGGCGGCTTGGAGCGTGGCCAAATATCCGTTCGATTATATCGCGGAACGGTGGCTGCAGACACGTGGGATCCATTCGAACAGTCACGTGATAATGGATCGCGCGTGGAATATATTTACGTAAGGCACTCGATCCTTTTCACCGTGTTATACGCCGTGAACGAAATCTCGGTGAAACGACTCGATTCTCCTTTCTCTGGTCCGTTTTAAAAGGACAGATAACGCCCGGTTCGATCGGCCGCCGTTCTTTTTTCCAGGGGTGGTTTCGTGTGAACGGAATCCTAAGAACGCCACGTCTGAATTTTACGCTTCTCCCTTCCCCTCCTGCCCCGTGAAATAGCCCTTTCATTTGTAGGAAGAAATTCTCCACCGTGGTTGCAAATACCTTGCCCTATTGGCAAACACCTTACCAATTGCTGCCCTGTGCCGCGAAATTTAAAAAAAATAAAAGCTAATGCAGCTTTCAGCGATGAAAATCGATTTTTAAAAGCTGTCGTTAAATTTTAATTTCGATCGATGAATTTTAATCGCTGTCCTCGTGATTTAAGAGGGAAAAATATTTTAAAAATTCGACATACTAATTTTTCCATGGAAAACGATATTCGCGTATATTAAAGACTTTGAAGCTAGAAATATTCATTGATGCTGAATGTTTCAAAGCTAAAAGCTTATATTAGAAATTACAAAGCGAAGAAATATTTGCTTATATCGGGAGTGCTTTCTAAGTAAAGGATATTTATTCGTATTAGAGACTTCGAAGTAGAAGACGCTCATTTATATGGAAGATAAAGTCCATGTGCAAAACTGCGTCTGAAAATATTCCTTTTAATTCTTCATCGGCGAGGAACGATATTCTACGCTTCTTTAAAAATATTATTTATTTGAATTTCACGGAAATTTGCTTCTATCTTTGGGAAAATCCTACATCGAAGAGAAAAGAGCTTTGAAACGCAAGAGATGAAGGGTTACTCGAGAATTTCGCAAGTTTAACGCAACCTGGTCGGTTGGTTTTATCTTTCCAAGGAACGTTTAGGGTTATGGAACGATTCTCCCTTGCGTTCGCCTAATCTCCATGTTGAGATCCTGAAACCAACGTAGACCATATTCCGATCGACCTGCGAAATTTCACGAGATCTCTTCCAACGTTCCTCTAGACTTTAACCTAGTGAAAATGTCGATTATCGATAGTAGAATCACTCGTTCGCCAGACGACCACGTCGTAAAATCGTTTGTCGTGTTTCCTGGCATGCGATGTGACCGCTATACAGTCGTAGGCTGTAAAAGCGCAGTAAAATTCAGCCTGGGAGTACGAGAAACGTCTGAATTTCTTTCCTTTACAACGATTTATACGTGCGAGTAGATAGCAACGATATTTGTATTGGTTACGCCATCTTTCTTGTCTTCAAATGCTGCGTAGTATCTCACTTCTCGGATATCGTAGAACCGTGTGGAAGGATTAAAACATAATATGGGGTTTACGGTGATTTAGTTTCGTGCTTTGTATTATAATTGGGGTGTGCGAGATTTATTTGATTTACGAATTATGAATTTAAGAAATTTGTAAAAAAATTCGTGGATTTAAAGAATTTTAGTTTTATTTATCAGCCATTGTTAGGATCTTTCTTTACCTGGTAAAAGTTGATGGTAATTTCGAGATTAATGTTATTCGAAGAAGGTATTTATTGTCTTCTTGTTTATACTCGGTGCTGTTAAATAGATCGGAAGTGTCCTAGTTATTTGGTAATAGATTACCGGAAATCTGGTATCGCGAGATTATTTTCATTCACATGAAAATTTGTTAATATCAGCTTCGCAGTGGTGAATCTTGAAAAATTGAAATAAAGTGTATTTACGATTAGTTATATTACAGGATAGTATAGTGGATTAAGAGCCCAGAATGGAGAGTTAAAAAGTATTTTTCGATATCCTTTTTCTAGCTAAATGTCTTCTAATATTTGTCTGCATTTTTCACTGGCTTCCAATAGAAACGCGACGTTCAGTCAGTCATTTGTCACCATCAATTCGCCATCTTTTCCTTCGTCGATATTTATCTCTTTCACGAAGTTTAATGTGGGTCGCGAGATGAATGTGATCAAATATCCGCCCAGGAGGCTGCAACGAACGTCTTGATAAAATAGAGAAGGAAAAGGATCGAAAGCTTTGACCATTTTCTTTTCTTAAATCTGCGCAAAGTTGTATCTCTTCATCATGGATCTTTTGATTATTCGGCCGATTTCCCAACGATTCCATCTCTCGATTATTCGATGGATCCCCCAATTATTCGATGGATCCTCCGATTATTCAATTGATCCCTCAATTATTCGAAGAATTCCTCGATTAATCGATAGATCCCACGATTATTCGATGGATTCCCCAATTATTCGATGGATCCCCCAATTATTCGAAGAAGTCCTCGATTATTCGATAGATCCCACGATTATTCAATGGATCCCAGGGTTATTCGATGGATCCCAAGATTATTCGATGAATCCCCCAATTATTCGATGGATCCCCCAATTATTCGATGGATTCATAGATTATTCAATGGACCTCCCAATTATTCGAAGAATTTCTCGATTATTCGATGGATCCCCCAATTATTCGAAGAATTCCTCGATTATTCGATAGATCCCACGATTATTCAATGGATCCCTCGATTATTCGATGCATCATCCGATTACTGGATGGATCCCCAAATTATTTGAAGAATTCCTAGATTATTCGATGGATCTGTCAATTATTCGACAGATCATTCGATTATTCGATGGATCCCTCGATTATTCGATGCATCATCCGATTACTGGATGGATCCCCAAATTATTTGAAGAATTCCTAGATTATTCGATGGATCTGTCAATTATTCGATAGATCCCTCGATTATTCGATGGATCTCTGGATTATTTGATGGATCTGTCGATTATTCGATAGATCTCCCAACGATTCGATGGATTTCGCGTCAATTCGATAAATTTTCCGACAAATTCATGAATCTCTCGATGATTTCTATACCCACAGTGTCCCTTTTATTTCATCGGCAACCAATATCGCTTCGTTATTTCTTTTACGCTTTTATGTCACGGATTACAGATTTCCGAGAAATTTACGATTTATAAGTCACACGCAATTTTCGCGAGCGCGTAAACCATCGATTATCGGGCTCGATACAATTCGATATAAATGGCGATAAGCGGTATGCAGCGATGACGAAAGAAATTCCAATTTAACAGGAATATCGACAGACTACCTCACGTACGTACACGCACATGCGTATTCGAGTTCATGATTGCTCACGTTTGCCAGTCGGTCCAATTATCGCTGTCAATAATTTTCACGGCTATTCATCTCTCGAATTTCATCGACGAAAGCACAAATTTTTGTGCACCCTGTACTAAGGATATTTCTTTCTCTCGAATAAATTTATATTTTTCCTCCGTAATTCGAGACCATTTCACTTGGATATAATACCTCGTAGCCTTTTTTCATCGTCGACTTTCTTTTATTACTCGTACGAGATAAACGTTTCACGATCTGAACGTTCCGAGATGAATATTGAATGGAGAATTCAGAGACGTATGAAATATTCAGAATACGAGCTTTGGAACAGGTAAAAGAAATTGCGTAAATCCGCTCTCTGTCACGGTGCTTCGCGTATCTTGCATTTTGGATACGTCTGGATATTGTGTTGCCAGGATCGTGATCGTACACAATGGAGAAGCGTGGTTGAAGTGGGATTCATTAAAGAACTAACGTGCTTACCGTCTCCTGCATAACAGGAATGCAAAATATTTTATAGTAGATGATAAAATATCCAGCTTTCGTATTATTCCGTGCATTGTAGCTTATACGAACATTTCTATCCTCTTAATTATTAGTTCTACTCATTTATGATACTCTACTAACTTTCGTCGAGGTAGCGTGCTTTAAATAAACAGGGGATAGAAAACAGTCACAAATGGGAAACATAGGATAAAGGAAAAAGTATAAGAAACACGAGATCAAATTATAAAAGGTGAAATAATAAATAAAAGGGAACAGGAAAATTGGAAGAAGGGTGAAACAATGAGATAAAAGCTACAAGTAGAAAATGAAAAAACGAGGAAGAGAAATAGGAGAGAAATGGTCAAAATGGAAGGAGGAAAATGAGAAAATAATGAGTAAATAAAAATAACTTAGAAAATACAGGAAGGAGGGAAAATAAAAAGAAACGAGGAAAATATAGGGAGAAGGGAAAATGGAATGAAACGAGGAAAATGTAGGGAGAAGGGAAAATGGAAAGAAACGAGGAAAATTAAATACATACGCAAATACTAACTAGCGAAGTACAGAAACTCATATCTTACGCCATAAATATTAGTATCCTAGCCTTAAGGACCCAAGCAGAAAAGGGTCATAACAGAGAAAAGGAGTGGAAGTCAGTGGACACGATGGAAACTAGACTCACCAGGAAAAGCGTTCGTGGACGATGGACGATGGATCTGCAATATTTTCATGATTCGAAGGGGTGAGGAGAATTTTAAGGAAAATTTGAGAAAGCAAGGGACGATCCTCTCGAGCAGGCAGAGTTATACCGAGCATTTTAGGGGAGCTGTTTAGGGTTGTCGTTTCTTTTCATATATACATCACTGTCAAATTAACCTCAATCATTGTACAATCTTATTTTGATAAAAGATATAGTCACTTCAACTATATAACTCGATAAATACCAAGATTCATAAAAATTTCTATTCATCTGTTCATCTGGTGGCACCAAGAATGTTCGCTGCTTCGTCTGTGCGAATAAACCTTCTAAGACAAGAAGCTTTCTTTAATTTTAGCCCATGTCTCTTCCGTCCCCAGAACCACATGCCTGTAAATCATTTTCTAAATGTCTTTCGTTAATCCATTTCTTAATGCTTCTACTTCTTTTCCATTCACCGGTTATTTGGCCACGGTAGATTTAGCATTAAAGTTGGCGATAGGGGGCGAGGAAAAGGCGAATTGTAAGCACGGAACTTGCGTTGTCACCTGGATCGGAAGCTCACGTCGTTTCTACTAGTTCGGCTATGAAGCTTGAAAACTCGCGCGATCCGTGGTCTAGCGCAATTCATTGGGGCTGACAGCGCGAGGAACTCGTGCGCGAAGCTGTCGCCGAAAGTTTCGCAGTTTCGCATCCGATTACGTATCCGCGTACACGCGTTTGCAAAGGACTGTTTGGTGGCGAACGGACCAACTTCAAACGAAGTTTTCCACGCTTCGCTGAAATATACCGCGCGCTGGCTCAAAACCAAGGAACGATTACGCGATACAGTCTTTGCGATATAACGAGCTCCTACATTAAAGCTCGAAAGCGAGCCGTATTGATCGATTCACCGAGCTTTCCGTCATATAAAATAATTTTTAATTCGAGGTTTAGATAGACTGGAAAATTCGACGACTGATTTTACGACTCCGTCGATTTCACTTTGTGAAATTTCTTCGACAATTTTTCACGAGACCAGTGTGCGACAGATGTGGTCCGAAAATGATGGAAGCGGTGAGAGAATTGAGAGAGAGAGAAATTACGTATTCCCTGCTTTCGAATATGATGCATCGCTCCTACGAATGTAGCCTTTTCTATAATATTTTTCGAAACGAGAAAAATTATTTTTATTATGAATAGCTGAGGCAATTTTGAAAAATTTTATTGATTATGTCAAAAATTAATGTTAGGGAGATTGGACGATGTAACGTTTGGAATAATAAATGCACATCATAAGTGAAGAAATTAAAATTTGAAATAATTACTTATTCTACCGTTATATATTTGGTTGAACAGAAGTTAATAACGGGTAAACATCGACTAAATGGTAGGTGCGCTCTCCAAGTTAAATATCATTCGCCGGGATTGATGGAAGATGGGTGACCACCACCACTCTTTACCCGAGCTTTATTCGATCCACTCCCCTTAATCCTTCGCTATCTTTCGAGTGGCCCACGTTGGTCCACGTTTACCAATTGCTTCTTTGGCCGTATATTAAGAGTCGGGTTGTGTGTCCACTCTAGGTCAACAACCTTTAATGTGTTTAGTGTATTGGCCACTTTCTCTGAAACCCCACCACCATTCCTAGCGAACGGAGAACTCCATTGTGTTTGGACCATTATTGGATGTCTCTGGCGTGATCAACTATCATCATCGCTTTTCTTGGTCAGGTGTTCATTAAGTGCTATAACGACTTTTTCTAACATCTTCCTGACAATTACTTCAACCATTGTGGACATTGTCTGATAACTACTATCGTTTCCGTGAACAGATGTGTTCACCACGTGAGAGGATCGATTAAGTGGATGGTCACTTCTCTTCCCAGAACCACCCGTTCCTGATGGCTGCCTGACTAATTTCGTCATTTCTGTGGAACCCTTTCCCGGTTCTAACTGCTTCCATTGGATATCCAAGGAGCGAGAAGAAATATTCTATCACCCCACAGGCTTTTCCATTCAGCAATAGCTTCCTCGGGATATACGTTATACCGTGATGAAATTGGCGAAATTTCCACATTCGAGGAAGCAACCTCGTCATGGGGTGGATTCTACGGGGAATTCTGGAGGCGAGAAAAGACTCTCTCTCTTCCACCCTCCTAAGAAGGGATAAATTTCAGCAATAAAAAAGCTTCGGAAGAACATCGGAAAAGTAGTTCTCGCGATAAAAAGGAAGCAGCGCAAGGGCAGGGAAAGAAGAGAAAAGGGAGTTTCAGGAATAAAGGGAAGCAGTGCAAGGGTATTAAAAAAAAAGGAAGTTGCAATAATAAAATGCTGGGTAAGAACAACAAAAAGTTGCGTTAGGACAGGCTGCAGTGAAATCAAAAGGGAGAGGGAGGCCAGATATAAAAGGGAGGGTAACAGGACAGGGAGTAAAAGAAAATTATAGCGATAAAAAATATAACCCAAGAACGGTAAAATTCTTGCAACAAAGAGAAGTATAAAAAAGGAAATTTCAGTAGGAAATTAAATAAATAATTTTTGTAAATATTAAATATAAAATCAGATAAGAATAACATCGAATTACCAATATGAAAAGTTACAAAAGTCAGTAAAAGTATGCATAAATCCTAGAATCAGGGATACCTAACTGCAGAAATAATCTCAAATTTATTCCAACGAAAGCGAAACCTGAAATTCTTAAAATATATATTTCCATATCCGACTCCAATTGTACCATGTGTGGAAGTTCCTCTCCTACGGTTGTTGTTATCAATGGCCGCAGGTATCTTCGATGGACTCGTCAGTAATGCTACCTAGCAAGCCCTGCCTTAAACAGGAATACTATTGGAAAATTTGGAAATTGTACATATAGGAAACGAAGCGTTTTTTACTGAGGACTTGCGAAAAATTCCACGAACCTCCTTCAAGTAGGAATTCATCTATTAGCAAAGGTGAGAATGATGCCATCACACATGTATACAAGAACATCTTAATATGACAGCTTCAGAGAATCTAGAAATTGCAAACACACCAATATGGTCTGACGGATGACATACGCATGACATACTCATGACATACTCGACCTGCGCACGAGACTGGTAATACGGAATTATCATCAGTCGTGCAATTACGAAGAGCCATCCATAAGTGTCCTAGGGTCATAAATTTTGCCTCATACTCGCGGGTGTTCTTTAATATTTCATTGTCTCCGACTTCTCTTATCGTCTGAACGGCGTGTAAAGTAAGCGCAAAGGCGCTTAGCCAGGACGCGATAAAACGTTCCTTACGTACCGTTTTATTCGCGAGCACGAGCCTTCTGACCAAGTCTTGTGCTGCAGAGTAAACCGAATGACGGGGTGTTTATCGACGCTGCAATTTGCAACATGCTCGGACCACTATGGGCAGGATATTTTTCAAAAATTCGAAACCTCGCTCAATCTCAACGATTGTTCCCTGAACGCCCGGTTTCGTCGCGCTGTATAATTAAGAGAAAAATTCAGCCAAGAAACCACGAGGGAAACTCGTTCTGGAATTAAGTAATTCCCCGCTCAATCTCACCTAATCAGCTACATTTTCTTATTGACAGCAGTCACGCGGTGCAGCGTAGTGTGATTTATCAACGGACTGCTCGTGCTTAAACTATAATTCACGAGTTTCGATGAAAGAATCGCGCAGATTTGCCGAGATAGGGTGCCAGGTATTTCGATGCAGTTTCAATTTCACCGCCGTTTTCCAGCCAGTCGAACGAGATCGTCACGAGCTGTCACGCGAGTCAATTTATCGTGGAAGACGTGGAAAATCCATAACGGGGCCACGCTTGGAGGAAAAAGAACCAGTGGAATTAACCCTCAGAGCACGGTCCTTCGATCAACGGTAACGGGGTCTGATGAGACCCAACACTCGAGACCTCAACTATTATTCCATTACTCCTACTAGTTCCTGGAACAGCTGACACTGGGTCGACTTTGCATCTAATTTTTTGGTGCAACATATTATTTAATAATATTTATAATATGAAAAGGAGAAGAGTTGGTTTAAAAATTGTAAAATTTTGTGGGGTCCTCCCCTACGGCCGTTTTTGAAGTCACCTGGTCGCAGGTATCCTTCGGTGATTGGGGTGGCTAGAAGGGACGGTAGGTAAAGGAAGGGATGCGTTTCGTCCTGGACCTGCTAGCGGACTCATCAGTTAGGCTACTCTAGCAGGCCCTGCCTTAGACACTTTTCTTTTTTCCAATTTAACATACGTTTAATGCGCCAGAAATTAGATACAATAATATACATATAAAAGAACCAAAATGTATAAAGGGATACAAATCAAAACTTAGACTATGAGATCGATGGTTTCAGCATGAAGCACTCGCGATCTAGAATTACCTTAGACACTGGGATACTATTAGAAGGTCGGGAAGTTATGTATATGGGAATTGGAGGTTTTTCCAGGTGTTGCGTCTCGAGCACTGCAACTCGCTCGTGGAGTTTCACGGGGTTGTAAGGCCCATTACGCTGCTGCGGCAATGCTGTTTGAGATGCGGCCTACTCTGACTTGATAGAGGTAGACCTGGTTGGTGTTGAACTGCAAGGAGTTCTATAGTAGTAGACAGTCTCCTGCGCTGAGTGTTGGTGAGTCTCGTTTAATGATGTGGTCGTGATGGAGTTTAGAGAGAATCTTGATGTGGTCGTGATGGAGGTTTTACTGAGAATCTTCTTGTGAATGCCTTGTCAGTAGTTTTAGAAGGTTTGACTGTCTTCTGATTGGTTGCCATGATATTGGAGGTGGATGTTAACTTGAGCGTCTTTCGGTGATGGTGGTTGTTTAAACATTTAAGTTCTTATGTCTGTCGTCTAACATGATAATATATTGGTCCTTGTCATGGTTTATATTAGCGGTGGTTTAGGTGACACTGAGTGCATACATGACAAATGACGCTTACAATAAAGGCACGAAACACGCCTCCACTTGACTCGGGACATTGCGGGCCTAGGGCCGCAACACCTGGACTTGCGAGAAAGTCCTCAAAGACCGAATCCATCTAATGGCGAGGGCGAGAATGATGGTCGCTACAATTTTATAAACTTTTAATTTGTTACTTATGTACACCGGGCACATACGAAATTATTGCAGGGATCAAGGTGGAGATGGTAAATGAGATATTGAAATGAAGTCGCTACCTCGTGAATCTCTGACAAGACTGTATTTATTATGTGATATTAATCCTTTGCACTCGTGAGGGCTAAGCCACTGTTTAATCAAATTCCGAAGATTCATGTTATTACTAAATTTACGAAACCCATCAATTTGACGAATGGGTTGCTCTAATTATACGATGGTAACAGATTTAATTAACTTATATTAAGACTGTTAATATTGTAATTGTTTTTAAATTAAACTAATCGTTAAAAAAAGAAAAGACACGTGGTTTCCTTTACCTGTAAATTTGACAGGTGCCTATAGAAATAGGTATACAGATAGCGTCCGTAAACCTAATGTTAATTAACATATCAAATCTAAAATAACCCAAGATTGCACGGAATGTCGAAATAAAATAATTTTAAGTCTTAATTTATACCCGATTCCTTATTTATCGTTTCAAAAATATTCTCGACGTTACAGCAGCAAGTCTTTGAATTACTATTTCTCTGTAACGAAAATAATCACCGAGTGCGAAGTGTTAAGTATATCACTGTCACACAGATTCCAATTGTTCCATACTCTCACTTAGCTTAATTCTGTCTACTGTCTTCGTGACTAACTGACTAACTAACTCTGCGACTGACTCTGCTATCTCTTCTAACCGCAGGGTCTCTACAGACCCCGTTACCGTTCCGCGAGGGTTAAGAAGATGGTTAGAGATTTCCATCCAGGATGGGGGAAAAATTTCTTCTCGTCGCATCTCGTTTCGTCTTCGCCATTCCTTCGACGTCGTTCGAACAATTTCCTTCTTGGCAATTGTCGCCACGCGCAACGCGATAATCCGATTTTCGCATCCCATTCGGAGAACCCTACTCGCGCTGATCTCGAGCGAAATCCCGGCGGAAATGGAGAGCATGCGAGAAGTTATTTATCCCTTTACACGTTACAGTGCGTTTCCTCCTTCCTCTGCTCGAGATAATGGCCTGTTCGAGTGTCCATCCGTGCAAGGAAGCCGCCGTAACTACGGCATAGTTGTCGTGATCATGGCACACAGGAGCGTCGTCGACAAACGTCAGACTGACCTAATACTCGTGTTCCTTGTGGATTCTGTTAAGGAATTTATCCACGGTTAATCTCGCCTTCCTGGTCCACGGAAACGACATTTCGCCTTTCTTTTCACGCTGATCCGATTTGCGTTGCCCTTAATGGCCCTGCACCTGTTTCTCCCCCGAGATCTACCGCGATACAGTCAACAGTCTGTTTTTACCATGGTTAAAACTGTTATTGCTTGTGAAGTGGGTCGCAATAAGTATGTCGGCGCTCGTCGCGGTCGTCGGGACAATAACCACGGCGTCGTAGAAGGTTTCAAATTGTCCTGTGGTCCTCTGACTTAGGAGAATTTAAAGCGGTCGAGTGTTCGCGAAAGGGGTAGAAAAACACCGCCAACCCGCGCGCGGGAAAAACTAAGTTTTCGCGGGAAAGCTTTACGCGGGAAAGTCGTGATGACCGCCCAAGGAGGTCGTAAATTAAGACGACCGTTGGTCTGCAACATCGCTGCCCGGTCCCAGGCTAATCCCCGGCATGACATTGACGATAGCCAATGCCATCCGCGGGACAATGCCTGTTGACCTGCAGCGACTGCTGGTATGTTGCAGGGACGTACCCGGTGCACACTTGACCCTAATGTCCCTGCTCCTTTTGCATGGGCGTAGTGGCGGAATCTTAGCCGCCACACTTGTTACCACCCTCTTGGTGAAAGCAGACGTGATAGAATGTCGGAGGTTAGATCGAAGAAAACTGTCGAAATCTTGATTCGTTGATCGAGGTGTTTCAGTTATTTCGAGATGATTCTTGACTTCTTTTCTCTTGGTTCAAAGAATTTTTGTGCTATGGGCTTTTTCGAATCGAGTCGAGATCGAATTATGTTTTGTAAGTATATAGATTTGTGAAATTGGTTAATAATATTGTAGGATACCAAAAGAAATCGCGAATCGGCCATTGCCAACAAAAACAAATTGTAAACCGATCGATATCTTCTAGAAGCAAATCGAAAAGTTATTCTATATAACAAAATTAAGTTGCGCGACTCCTCTACGCGGAGGTGAAGCATAGGTTAAGGAAAGCATAAAAGCGAGGTCCTTGACAACCAAAACAGAGTCCTTTGAAATCGGTTGTGACCAGCGCAAGCGCGAGTCGCTTGGTGTTGGAAAGAGAGTTTTGAAAGAGTGCGTCTTTGTGTGTTTTCGTTATCTTGGTGTTCTTTCCCCAAGTTAAATCAGTCTACGAGTTTTGAGTTTGTGTTATCGTGTTCTTGTTCTTTCGTGAATTTTCGGTGTCTCAAGACCAGTTTCGCCATCCTACGATATTTTTACGTGACAGGATATGGTAGATTTTGTAATATTTTTCTAGATGTTTTCTATTTTCTGCAATTTGTAATATTTTGGATCTTTTAAGGGCAGAATTTGTCGATATTAATCCTCGCTGCCTTTTTCTCTCCGTTTTATTAGAAACTTGTAATTGTTATATTATTTAACGAGACAGCAAAGTTGAAAGACTAAGATAGAGTCGGAAGTCTGGATTCTGAAATTTTGCTCAGAGAAGCCGAATGAATAATTCTGTCTTCATAAACATTTCACGGAAAGACATTTTACTCCTGAACTTTGATCGAGTTATCGCCGAAGAGAGAAGAAAAACAGCGAAAACTCGTAGGGTGACTTGGAAGACTGGCGAAGAAAGTGGAAGAAAGCATGAGAGGGTTGCGTGCTGCTATGTATCTGATGGTATAAAAGAAGAACTTGGGTGAAGCAATGAAATTTCTACGACGTTCATCCGAATGACTTCCACTTCGCGCTACTATTTTATCTTCCTCCACTTGTTATTTGTCTCCGAGGATTCGCAGTGGTGCAGCCCGGCGAATGATCCGACATACGTGCTCTCGCAGACGTGTAAACCTTTAGGTGCACGTGAATGTTTCCTAGCTGTTGGAACTTTTCACCGGATTGCAACAGCGAAAGATTTGCTTCCGTGATTCGGAATAACGAAAGTGTCTGGAGATATCGTGTTCCTTCCAGGATGAATATTTAACGGGGCCTCCTTGCCTGCATGTAAACTTTTTACGATTTTTTAAGGGGCATATCTGGACATTTGGAGTATTGTGAAAACGAGGCAATTATTTTCGTGAGTTTTGGAAAGTAGCATGAGAAGAGAGCCGGAAACAGAGTTGGAAATAAGGATAAAAGATCATGCTATGAACGTATAGTATAATATATTAATTCTTCTTGGATCTGTGTGGATTTCGACTCGAAATTCTCCTCGATTTTGCCTAATTTTCCTAGCTCTTTATTTCAATTTTATTTGACAGAAATATATCAACGTGAATTAAATAATTCCTCCGAGGTACTTTACATGATATTTAAGTAGAAATGTACCATGGGAATTCCTTTTTCTCTACGATTTCAGAACACAGAGAATGTTCAATTGAACGAGGCAATTATTTTCGTCAGTTTTGAAAAGTAAGACGAGAAGAGAGTCGGAAAAGGAGTTGGAAATAAGGATAAAAGATCATGCTATAAACGTATTCTATAATATATTAATTCTTTGTGGATCTGTGTGGATTTCGACTCGAAATTCTCCTCGATTCTTCCTAATTTCCCTAGCTCTTTATTTCAATTTTATTTGACAGAAGTATGTCAACGTGGATTAAATAATTCCTCCTCGAGGTATTTCACGGGATATTTAACTAGAAATGTGCCACGAGAATTCCTTTTTCTCTGCGATTTCAGAACACAGAGAATGTTCGGTGAAAAATGGATTCGCATTATCGGGGTAACGTTGAGCACTCCGCGAGGTGAAATTCTTAAGATATTGGAAACGATCGTATCGAATCGTTCGTCGCCAACGAATATCGAAAAAATGTGTTTCGGTAATTGAAACGCTTCCACGAAATTGTCGCGGAATGACTTCGTTCCTGTTTATATCGATATTAAACTTCTTCGGGAGCTTATAGCCTTCCATTGGTACATTCCGCTTCGATAACCGATAGTTCCATTAAATGCTCCACTAATGTTCTCCGAATGCAGTGAAGCAAGAAAAAGGAAAGTCTGTTATGGTTCCCTTTATACCGTGTACCTTGGCCCGAGAGTGTCTTCTATTCAAATTCCTCGTCTCCGATATCATGGCCAATTACTCAGTTCCCTTGGTACACTACTGGTCTTACAGGATACTACAGAAGCTTCCAAATTGGCTTCTCATTTTATATTTTTCTGAAAAAATTCACCTTCAAGCGATTTCGATAAATTTCAAGAGAAAAATGACCAATGTGGCAATTCTTCGAATCTTGGAATTGCAGAAAATTAAAAATAATTATTTATTCGAAAAGTTAAACGTCCCTCGAGAAATTTGAAGGTTTAATGTAAAAATTACATCGCTTATATCGATATCCTGCGAATATCGTTAAATTACCCGAACAAATATGTAATTAGAGATCCGTTTTATCGGATAAAAGTCTTACAACGGGGCGACCGATAATTTCGCCGAATCGTGACTGAAATTGCATCCAATTTCACAAATGGTCCATTATCGCGAATTTCACTGGTGACCAGTCAATGAAATAACGTTCGATGCGAATAAAATTGTGCCATGAGCGTCGAGCAAAATATGCGAATAACGATAGACCATTTTTTCTTCCTCTCTCTCTTTTTTCTTTTTTCTTTTTTATTCTCGGACACGGGAATAGCGAGAAGAGGGTGGATGTCGACGCGAAAGGGGAGAATGCGTCGCGTTATCGTGTTTTGAATTTTAATAGCACAGAGGTGTTGATGGAGCGGTGATTGATCGTTACCTGCCGATATTTTCCGCGAAATTTCAGGCGTGCTGCGATGTTCGACGTCTTTTTCGAACAATTGTTTTCATTCCGATGTCGACCTGGTTCACTTAGCCCTCGTTAGATTTTCGAAAAATTCCTCCCCGTGAAGCGATAGGCGCGATTTTAAATCGAGAAGTCAATCGTCGCTGCGAAATGTATCGTCGTTTCCTGGACCTGCGGTATTTTCACGGGCAACAGCGTTAAACCGAGAATTCGATTATTCTTCATGGGGGATTTAATTGCGACGACTGAAATAATAACTAAATTGATTCGATTCGCGAAGGAAGCGAGAGAAATGTAATTTTCGAATATACTCGGCGTATTTTGAACAAAAATAGGACGATACTGGAGCTCGTGACTCGCGAGATGAAATAACTTTCTATCGATTTTCACCCGATTGACAGAAAAAAGTTGCAAATGTAAATTCCTACGAATTTTTACATTTTTTCAATGCGAGCGGAATTATCGATCTTCTTTCTCCCCCGAAACGTTTTAATCGGATCTCGGTAGAAAAGTTCCTTGAAAAAATTGGGGCAGAATTTTCCGACAGGTTTTCATTTCCTCGAATTTTCATTATTATTGAAACGATACAGGCATCCAGCTCGCCGAGTTATAAGTAACCGTTCTACGTTTACGATAAGAAAGAGTCTCGGAAATAACGATTATTACGTTAAAAGGCATGGGTACTGGAGGAAGATAAAATTGCCTAAAAAAATACGACGCGATAATAATAAAAACCGTATGAAAGAGGAAAGTGATAATAATGAATATAGGACTAAAGTAGTGTAATAATATCCCACGAAGATAAAATTTCTTCACGTTACAAATTATGCGATAAAATGCTTGCAATTTTCTCGAACGACTAATACCTTAACCCTCTGCTCATGGGGTTATTTTATCCATAACTTTCTATGAACAAGGAATTTCAGAGTCTACCAACGAAGTAACGTGTCTTCGAATATCGTATCGTGAATGCTGTAAATTTTATTTTACACCAAAAATATTTTTCTTTAAGAAGGAAAAATATTTTTAACCCTTTGCACTCGAGAGGGGCTTCTCAGTCGCCATTTCATCAAATTCCAAAGGTGGATATTAATTAATATGTCAAATCTACAATTACCTAACGATGCGTGGAATTTCGAAATAAAATAATTCTACGTCTTAATTTCTATACGATATTTTATTTCCCTTTTAAAATTATCGTCGACTTTATGGCAGAAAGTCTTCGAATTACTATTTTCCTGTAACGAGGAAATCATCCAGTGCAAAGGGATAAATGTATTAACCATTAGATTAGAAAGAGTTAACCCTTTGCACTCGAGAGGTGATCTTCAGTCACCATTAGATGAAATTTCAAAGATCGATATTAATTAATATAGGAAATTTAAGATAAATAATTCTACGTTTTAATTATCACTCGATTTCTTATTTACTGCTGAATGAAATATCGTCAGCTTTATGGCAGAAAATTTTTGAATCCCTACTCTTCTTTAGAAAAAAAATCGTCGAGTGCAAAGGGTTCGCATTCCACAGAAATAGTTTAAATTTTTCAATCGCTAAACAATCGTAAAAGAGGATTGCAAATCAGTCTTGTTTGCGAGTGAAAAGTCAGCAGCACTTTCGCTATTAATTTTGCCAAAAATTTTTACTCGGTTTAAACAATCTCCATGAAACTAGTATACTGTCTGTGAACGAAGGTTTGTTTAAATATTCAACAATTCGTGACGAACTAATTTAGTCAGTCCGCCAAGACAAGCATCGCGATCAAGCAGAATATTCATATGACGAGCTACGATTGTTTTTATAATATACTAGACAAGAACCTCGAGGATTCCATGATAGTCGTGGGTACCTGTTTCAATCACATGGTACAGCAGCTTCTGATCGAACGTGACTCGACTCTAGATGAACCTTTAATTATGGACCTGGGTCCAGGGTTCCACGGGAATGAAAAACATTGGATTCCTTTAAATTATGATATTACTTCGATCTTATACGCGAATATGAAATTCGCGAGACCTCGTTACTTGGAGATATACATTTACTGGAAAGCTTGTGTTAAATTCAGTCCTGGAATATTAATTACTCGAAGGGTTCGTATAATATGGAAGACCACCACTGTGAATTTAAACAGATTTTTAAACGATACATTCATTTTTAATTTGAATAATATGTTTTTTAAATTATACTTTAAGTGATAAATTTCAATACTTAAAACTGAGACGACATAGTGGAGTCGGTGTTATTATTAGGATGACCACTGAAAATCTGAAGGGTGGAAGGAGCTTATATTTGCGAGCAGGTGGTCATTTGGGGGATGTTATTTTACACGCATAATATTGTGTCAGCAAAATGGTGGTCATTTGGGGGATGTTATTTTTCACGCATAATATTGTGGGATGGCGAGCGATGAAGGACACTAATAAAGTATTAAGAGTAGTAACAGGGCGAATGGGTGCGCGGTCTTACTTCTAAGGGAGTGCATGGAAAGAAAAAACGATAACGCGAAATCCTTTTGTCGGGATGTGACTATGTCAAATGACCGAAAAGGAAAGAAAGAGAAGGATAGTTTTGGCTTTAAGTAAGGATGCAAGGGCGCGAGGCAGTCATAAGAGAGGTAGAGTTGAGAATAGGCAAAACAGAGAGAAGTCAGAAGACAGAAGGCTGAATGTGTGTGGCAGAGTCGTAGTGAATAGAGGATTCATTTAGTTAATTTTAGGATTATTTTAATTAAATAAAATCTGTTTTGTTATAAAAAGAGAGTTGTTGCTTATTAAACGCGCAGAACAAAAATCCTAAAATATTGCAAAAATTTATTAACCATATTTCCAAACAAAATAATACAAAATCTTTAAAACATATGTATACAAAAATCATCTTCGTTTTATATTATTCAATTTTTCAGTGGCCACCCTGTACAATAAAAGAAATATTTCCCGAATTATTAGAAAAGAAATAAAAAAGTAAAAAATGTTAGAGTATTTATAACTTCTATTGAGGTATCGATAAAACTAATAGGATCGTTTTTTGGTATGAACCCTTCATTTTATGCATGGTGAAACTGCTAGGGAAGAATAGACATGGAACGAGTGCATAACGTGTTTGTAGTACAATATAATTGCACGTTGAAATGGGAGCGGAGTTAGTTACTAGTTGGAAACTGAGTTGATTGTTAGCTGTCAGGGTTGACAGGCGCAGAGTTAGTCGATCGTTAGTCGACGGAGTTCCTGCTTGGAATTTAATTGAGTTGTTAGCGGTTATTCCATCGGTTAGTTTACACTTATGTCTCGTGTAAAACAGCCTGTTTCATTTTTCGTAAACAACCCTTTCGCATCGCAAAATTAATTATCTCCCGTTTCCATTATTTTCCGCGTGCATCCATCGAACGACACCGACTAATTAAATTTCTGTATTTCTCTGTTTTCTCATAGCTGGAACAACGCGACGTTTCCGAATGGAATTTGAGAATTCCATTTTTATGGATTTCCGAGGCTACGTGGGGCATTTAAAAGAATTCGAAGCATGTTCGATCTACGAACATTCGATAGTTTACGAGACACTCGACAATGTAGATCGCGTTCGCGCATTGATACACGAAGAATCCATAGCTCTGCTGCCCATCCAAGTGAGCTAATAGCCCGTTCATAGTAATCGTACATTCATAACTGTTCGAGTGTCGTTTCTCTCTGGTTTATTCATTGGAAATCGATTCTTTGCAATTTAACAGTAGATAGTAAAAGAAGTAATACGGGAACATACTTGCACCGTTGTGTTGAATCTATAACTATGACTAGCTCGTATCGTATATATGTAACTGTGTTGCGATCTATACCACGCCGATTTTTTGAATGACTCTTTCCTACATGCAGGGTGAGAAAAAGAGAGCGGGGAAGAGAGAGAGAGAGAGAGAGAGGGGGGAGAATTGTATCGAACACGATGTCGCGTGATACTTTACGTCCCTTCAAAATCCTATTTTTTTTTTTTTTCTTTTTGACAGTTTATTGGAATGGAAAATTATTACTGCAAAATTCCGCTGGGAATCGAATTTTTGGACGAATTTAAATTTTTATAGGATAGTGGTGTCATGAGGATTGATACGTTGTGTTATATTTTTGGCCATATTTTTCTTCCTGGATATATCAGCGTTGTATAAAATTGTTACTATAAAATTCCTATGTTATAAACTATTTGATACCATTTTTATAGGCATTTTGTCAAATTTCTATGCCTATAGGAAATGCTAAGAAAAGTTGTGTATTTTAGGGAACCGCTTGATACACGAATCGGATGACACTGAATCGAAATGGAACAGCAGTGGGCAAGTAATACCCTTGCTCAGCATAGTTCTATAGTTCCCTCGGTTTACGATTCCGCTATTTTACAATGTTCTATGCAATTTTGGCGCAATATTGCGCACGCACACTGACGTCGAAGAACAAATTCGTGGCCCATTCAAAAGGCCTATAAATAATTACCCATTGTCGCATACCGGTCAGTTTGACATCGTTATTACGGTTCATCAGGGCACGTGATAGCTGATGACGGTGATGGTCGGGGGTCCGGGAAAGTCTGCAAATAATTTATGCTGCGCGGCGTTAGCATGCAAGCCCGATTACGTTAGTATAAGCAATTTTCCCGTCACTGTCTGCGCTTGTCTTTTGTCAGCATTAATCGAATTTCCAATGTCCATTCAGAACCGCTTTTAATCGCTTTTAGTTGTCCTGTATAATTACGGGCGAATGGGTGAATTTTCGCGACTCGATGAAATTCGAATTTCCCTCGTCGCGAGACTTGGTCCTCCTTTTTTCCCTCTCCTTCCCCGGAGAACGGTTTTAACGCCATTAAGTTCTTCTTAACGACATTAAGCCATTAACGAGCGACTGCAGCGTCAACCTCTTCCCGTGCTTTTCTATTTTCAACGACTTCTAGCGTTTGACAACTCGCGTGATAAATCATGCACTCTCGTCTTCCACGATTGCTCTTCGAAAATTTAAGGAACGACAATTGTTCGCGGATCGAAAGATAAGCATATGTTTCCACGAATAGATTTTAATAAGATAAAAATAAAAATATTTTGTCGACGAAATGTGCCGAAAAATAGAAAAATAAAATCTATTTTGACCGATTTATTGTACCTTCAATTGTTTATTTCAAGAATTTTCTATATATGTGTAGGATAGCGAGCGGTGAACGACACTAACTATGTATTAGGAGTGGTAACGAGGTTGATGAATGTGCGGTCTTACTTCTAAGGGAGTGCATGGAAACGTTTGGGCGGCTTCTGAAAAAGCGAGGGATAGAGAACGGCGGCATCGGACCCAACGCGAAAGAACAAACGATAGCGCCAAATCCTTTTGTCGGAATGTATGTCGAATGATTAAGAAGGAAAGCATGTGTATGGAAAGGGATAGGCTTTAACTACTTGCGCTGGAAAGACGTGTCACGCACGTCGTAATGCTTTTGTCACAGAATCGCCAACCACGTGGTATACACGTCGTTAGGCAATTATTACAGAAACACTGGACCTTTCTGGCACACGCGCCTGTGAATTTCTTGCCACCACAAGTGGTTAAATAAGAGTGCAAGGGCGCGAGGCAGTCAGAATGGAATGAAGAATTGAGAAAAATTGAGAAATCGAAAATAGGCAGATTTTAGTTGAGTTAGAAGGCTGAATGCGTGTAGAGACGTAGTGAATAGAGGAAGAAATGAATAGAGTTATTGTTTGTTAGACGTGCAGATCTCTGCCTGCATAGGATTAACTAGCCAAAAATCCTACGAATGTAATTTTACATTTTCGTGCAAAACAAACTCGATTGAAATACCATTAAGCAAATTCAGATCTTACGCGAAACAATTCGTTCAAACTCTTGCAATCTTACCAGATTTATAATACGTAAGTTCCTCACTTAAAAGTTTCTTACTTAAAGCATCAAACGCAACTCGGTTAAAGGAAGACATCTTCCGTTAATGGTGCTACCTTTCATCTATCTATAGCTGAAAATATGCAGAAATAATCGCGAAGCAGGATTTCACGTGACGGAAGTTGTTGGACACTCGTGGAATTACCGGTCCTGCAGCGTAACCGGAAATTGTCCTAATTACACCGATGTCCAAGCTCTCTGTTCGGAGTCGTAAAAGCCTGCAAGTTGGCAAAATCCCCTTGCGCGTCTGGTGTTAGTGCTCTTTGTTGGCAAGGTTTACGACCCTGCAGTGTCGCGGAACATGGATGTCTCTGGGCCTGGGATTCATTTTAAAGAACAAGCTTGCCCGGCCATCTGGAATACTTCTGCCTTGCATCTTAGCTCAACCGTGTTGAATTAATTCGTTCCGAAAATCCTCGTTCCGCGTTTTATATACACCCCTCGAAAACTCGAAGGAACGAGACTCTCCTTGGTATCCATCCGACGCGAATTTTAATCTATCCTGGTCTGAAAGAGATTTTCATTTTCGTTCCCAGACAGTCGCCCGTATAAATACGCGTGGTGGCTTTCCTTTTGGTATTCTCCTGTTCTTTTTGTCCACCGTCGATATCACATTCTGGCCTGGAAATATTTCACGAGCAGCGACAAAGGCACGGGAAAGATCAGAGACGGTTCGGCAGTGCCGGAAAAATATAAATTCCCTGAATTTTCCTTCGTCATTCGCGACCCGATTTATCGACCAAGGTTGACGTTCCGCAGGAGCAAGGTTCGCGAGTCGCGATTCACCGGGACGTTAATGGTCACGATAATTATCAGAACACTTTCGCGGGTGAAAAGAATGCGCTATCAGCTAGGGGACTTTCGCCTCTGGTTCCCGGTTCATTGTCGCGAGCGCAAGAAGCAAGCGGGCTAACGATTCAGGAAAATCGTTGCTTTAATACCGTCGCTCCGTTCGCGCATCCTTCCCCACTAAAAGCCCAAGGAACGGCCCGATGTTGATTATGCGCTCGCTTAATTGCTCAACGGCCTCTCGCAACCGGAGATTGTGCGAATTCCACTCTAATTTTTCTGCGAACCGAGCGAATATCGGGTAAATTTTATCGAACGAGTATACGAGACGTTCTTCTTCCTTTGCGACCCTTTAATACAGCCCAAATTCGCGAAGATAAGTGGCCCACGAAGCGAAGATTAGATCCGCGGACAAGAGAAACTATGACAAACGAGGAAAAAGAATTGTCGCTAATGATATCTGTAGGTATTAAAATTTTAATTAGAGAGATAATAAAAGAAAAAGTTATTCGTATTGTTGTAATAAACTGTAGGCTTGCAACAATCATGTCAGGCATGTTGCAAGCCAATTTTAGGTCTCGTGGAGCTTCCATATTGAGTGACCGTGCTTCGGGTTTTAGTTTATAAGGATCCTCTGCTTTCTAGGATTCTCAGTCTCAAACACGATACAGTAGCAAGGACACGCGCATATCTGTATAAGTATATTAATACTTTTCATTGATAATAATAAACGTTATAAATTTTGTTGCTATAGAACTGCATACGGATAGTTCCCTATGCTGCAATTCTATTTGAGAAATTGCAACACGTATGTATTTGAAAATTTAGACATTGAAGGACATAAGCGCGAGTCTTCATTCGCGTAGGATAAGGGAAACAATAATTGCTTAGTTAGATCTGTCAAAACAATTTATTTTAATTACGTTTATAGCCATCACTCCGAATACTATCACTTTGCAAGAGACTTCATCTTACGTTGATACCCGCGAAAAATTAATTTCCGTGGGTCGTCCAAGCGAAATCCTCCTATCATCCAATTGAGAAATTACTACACGTATGCATTTGAAAATTTAGACATTGAAAGACATAAACGCGAGTCTTCGTTAGCGTAGGATAATGGAAACAATAATTGCCTAGCTTGGTCTGTCAAAACAATTTCTTTCAATTACGTTTATAGCCATCACTCGGAATACTATCACTTGGTAAGAGACTCCATCTTACGTTGATATCCGTGAAAAATTAATTTCCCTGGGTCGTCCAAGCGAAATCCTCCTATCATCCAATTGAGAAATTACTACACGTATGCATTTGAAAATTTAGACATTGAAAGACATAAACGCGAGTCTTCGTTAGCGTAGGATAATGGAAACAATAATTGCCTAGCTCGGTATGTCAAAACAATTTTTCTCAATTACGTTTATAGCCATCACTCGGAATACTATCACTTGGTAAGAGACTCCATGTTACGTTGATATCCGTGAAAAATTAATTTCCCTGGGTCATCCAAGCGAAATCCTCCTATCCGCGTAATAGAATCAGCCTCGCGCGATATAACGAAAGCAAGGTAATGAAAATGTGGACGTTGCCGGAATAAATGGCGCGAAGCGCGTTGCATTAACCCTGGTTACTCACCTTTTATGAAATCCACCGCCATCTCGAGTCCGTACGTGTCCTTATCGCAGTCGTCGAGGATGTGCGCGCCAATTTTCACACCTGGCACAATACCCTCGCCCTCGTTCAGCTTATCCAGGGTGTAAAGCATCGCTTCCAATGCCTGCACGCCGCCCTGCGACATCACAGGGCCGCACGTGACCGTGTCTTCCCTCTCGTGCACCATCATCAGGCCGCCGAGGACCAAGTCGCCCTCGACCACCGCCTCTTTCTTCACAGGCCAGGTGACTGGAACGTGCGCGTTAGGATTCATGGATCGGAACTGTCTGCGACCGTGTCGGATCGGATGATGAGTTTCCGGGTTCTCGAACCGGAAGGGATACGCTCGTGAGCGAATACGATCATCGTGGCCGTTATCCTTAGCCTGGATGATCGATCGGCCAGGGTCGAAAACGTCGACGAGGTTCGTTAACCTGTCACGATCGATGTACCCGTGATCGGTGTAGTCGTCCTCGTCGAATCGATCTTGCCGGAAACGGTAGCCGTCGCTCGGCTCGCGATCGGCCGAGCACATGCAACCGAGTAGGGCGAGCAACAGAAGCTTCATGACTTCATAGTTGTGAATGGTTAGGGTTCTGAATGGCTGCGGTTAGCCGACGACACGCTCCCCTTCGGCGAGTATGCGATAAGGCCGAAGTTTCAAACGTTAATGCTCGCTGTTTAACGAGGTTGTCGAGCTGCTGGATCGCTCTTCTCTGGCCACGATATCCAGGTTCCTCGTATCGAGCAGCGGATAGTGCATCGTGATTGTGGTCGATGCTGCCATTTCTCGGCTGTCTGTTATGGGCAAGAAAGTTCGATTTGTTTCACTTTCGCAAGCAGTTCTGCGGGCTTGGTAATAGTTGCGCAAGTTTCGAGATTAGAGGAGCGAAGAATGGAGGTTCGAGTGGCGTTGGGTAAGTTCACAGTGAATTATATTACTGGTGTAATCGTTCGTTCCACGAATTTTAACGCGTTATTTGCTGGCTTAGTTTTCTTTTTAATCGATTGACATAGATTGGTTATTTTTGCAATACTTTGACAGGTTGACTGTCATTTTATTTTATTATTTCATGATTACCCTTATCATTCTTGTTGCTAAAATATATTTGATTATTTAATAAGCCACAAAAATTTTGAGGTTATAAATAACGCAGTGGTTTTTACTTTAGAGGTATACTTCATTGGTTGTATATATGTATTACTTAAAATCTGATGATATTAGGTGAAGTAAAAAGAAATCCATTATTTTTGTTTTCAATTTCATGCAAAAATAATGGATTTCTTTTTACTACACCTAATATAATGAAAGACGAAGTAGGTTAACAATATTGGCCACCACCTGAATATTCCAGTATTTGTATTTATAAAAATAATGGATTTCTTTTTACTTCGCCTAATATATTCAAAGATGTTGAATTTAATTAATAATCGCATTGATTGCTCCTCTCTTCTTACGCAAATTAATTTCTATGTGCCAGAACGTGTATTGAGATCTGGGACAGGTTTTCATATACATATGTCCAGACCTAAATATGGATTAATTAATCCAATTTATCGTATTATTTCTGACTCAAACACTCTTTATAATTGTATAGATTTTTTTCATGGGTCTTTACAAACTTTTAAAAGAGAATTATGGATGATTATCGATGAAAGCTATTCCTCCTGAACAAAGCGTTTATAAGCACGTCCCTTCGGTGTTGTATTATGTATAATTTGTTTCCTTTTCTTTTATACGTGAAATTGTATGTAAATAGACCACGGTCCGTTTATAAATAAAATAATAATAGTAATTGTTTCCTATTAATTCAAATATTAAACGCCGATATTCAGTGATCGTTTAATAGGTTACAGGAAGTATCGTGATAATATTTATTTCATCGCACTTGAAATTCCGAATTGTTAAAGTACACTTGTCACTAAGTACGTTTAGTTGGTATTGGGACTTCAAAATGTTTGCTCAGAGAAGTGCTTTTGTGTGTACTTTCGTGTTTGGTAGTTGTATTGACTTTCTTTAAGTCCGTGGATATAAATATTTAATAAATTTCACGCGCACATCGGAGTGGATTAAAAGCATGGATCAGCCACTGATACTTGATTAAAATTCTACAACCGATTCCATCCACTCTTTCTACCGAGCGAATTTTGTTATTCATTTGTGACACAAAAGCTTTCGCTATAGGAAATCGTCGTTAAAGGGATCGAATATTCGTAGTGCAGCATTGAAATCTGTGAATTTCACATCGGTTTCCACGTATTCCACCCACACAGCGAAATTAACCGCTTATGAATTATTCGTTATTGATATTTATTTGATTCGTAACGTTTTTGTTTCAACATTGCATCCGGTGGAAATAAAATTTCGAAATCAGTTAAAAAAGAAAAATTTCAGTTGTACGAACATCTACTGCTATCCAGCCATTTTATTATTAAGTAAACATGGGATAGTTATTAGGCCAATAAGTGGTATCGGATTTTTGCAGTAGACAATTCTCTCTTGGCTCTCGTAACAGTGAAAAACAGCGGATTTAACGTATTAAATATAACGATACGTTAATTTAAATTGCATATCTCTTAGGATATTACAAAATTATAGATGAATATTCGACAAAGCTTTCTGTTTTATTTCAAAGAAAATGATTACTATTCTCTCTGCTCAAAGTATTAAAAATATTCCGGAATTTCATACCGATAACGCGATCATTATATTACGATAAAATCACCGATATTACTCTTCACTCGACCGAATATTATCTCATTACGCCATCGCGAATAACGCCTTCTCGTATTAAAACCCACACACAAAGTTACTCCACGCCTCCACCCACACACCCTTTGTTCCATCGTATATCTACCGACTCGAACGACCCCTATCTCAAATATCGGCGCACCTGCTGCCCCTAATAAGACGTCATTTGGCGTGAAAGTGTTAATAGATCGACACAGTTTCTCTTTCTTCGCGGAACAAAGTGACAAGTTAGCGGCTACCCAAGTTTCTTCCGGTTTCCACCAAATATATCGACAATTCCTAGATCTCCGAGACCACTGTACCCTCTCGATCGATCATGTTATCGCGCGTCTGTTTCGACCGAATCATCTCCCGCGACTCGCACGACGGACCCGAGGGTTGATTTCAAAGAGCACGCAAGGAATCGCGAAGCTATCGGAATTCTTTGATTGGATAATCATGACGGAAGTCGCGGAACGCACGAACCAGCTGGTACCAGGGTGACGGAAGTTTAAATTGCTTGCGATTTTCATCGGCCAGGTCGTCGTCGATAACGAGTCGACCTCTCCTGGAAACTAATTAAGAACTTCGAAGCTTCGTGTTTTCCGTAACTTCAGCAACTTCCTCCATTTTTCTTCCACCGTCCACGTTTGTTCCACCATTCGCGCAATTCGGGGTTCGCGTGGCAATTCGTTACGAAAGTGCGTACCTGTTGCTCCGAACCTCGGGTGCCAACGTTTCGTCAGTTCTTCCGCGAACTTCCCTGTTCTCGCGTTCTTTCTCCCCGTAGCGACCATCATTCTCACCCTCGCCACTAGATGGATTTCGCGCAAGTCCTCGGAAAACCTCTAGTTCCTATGTATACAACTTCCCGACCTTCCAATAGTAGCCAGTGTCTAAGGTAGGGCCTGCTAGGGTAGCCTTACTGATGAGTCCGCTAGCAGGCCCGGGACGAAACGCATCCCTTCCTTTTCCTACCGTCCCTTCTAGCTACACCGCCACGGAGGATACCTACGACCAGCTGCCATCAAATGATGGTGGGAGAGGACCCTCACATATGTATTAAAGTTAAATACTTGGATCAATAACGATGCATAGAAGGATTGGTCGAATGTTAAGTAAGAGTGGGCACACGACGTGATTTGTGGTGGAAAAATAAGAAAAATGTATGAAACACGATGTTTTTATGTTGGGTTTAGCTTTCGGGAAAATAGGGTTTGAAGAATCGCGGAATGAAAGTAGTTCGAAGAATAGACTTTCTAAGAATAGTAAGAACATTTTAAAAGAGGCTCAAGTAACTGTTGCCTTAACTCACTAGCGCCGCCACGGTCCGTATCTCCAATAAACGTAAATGTCCAGTATCTCGTTGAATAATTTCCTAAGAAAAATATATGGAACACCATCTTTTTATCTTGGGTTTAGTTTTCTAATTTGTAGAAGATACCTGCAACCAGCTGACTTCAAACGACCGTGGCGGAGGACCCCTACATCCCTGTCCACGCATTTTTTCCTCAAGGCAACCGGCGTTTTTTCGAAACTCGTGACGATGGAACCGGATCGCGTTACTTGTTGCGCTTTTCTACGGAGAAACAGCTCGTAGCGATGGTTCCGGTTTGTTCTTGGAACGATCCTGAATTGTCTAGGAAGTTCCTCGACGAGGATCGATATCGAGAGCTCGGCTCTTTGCACCGTTTATACTCGACGGTTCGAAGTGGCGCTGTCGTACGACCCAACTCGATGGCCACTTTGTCGGATGTGTAGCGAGCTACAGTGTATTGCCAGTGTTGGTGGGTTTTCTCCCGAGGATTTACCCGACATGGAATGGTCTACGCGGTTATAGCTGGGGAAACGGGGCTGGGAAGATGAATTCAGAGCGGTACTGTGGTTGCGGACTGAGAGATTCGATGGTAAGTTGTTTATATTGTTCGATAGGTAAGGGATTATTCGAATGATAGAACAATTAGTTTAGTCGCGGGTGAAATAAGACAGTGGTACGGGGTTGAATGAAATATCGAATTTGGAAGCTCGGAGAGAATTTGCACATTATTTAGCAATTGTTTAAAGCGATATAATTGTGGAAATGATAGAATACCTAGTTCATGTTTGCACATGCAAGTGTTTTAAAGGATTAAAATAATCGTATGTGGTTGAATACAAAATCGAATTTGAAAATACAGTGAGGAATTTGGAAATAGTTTGGCAATTGTTTGTATCGATATAATTGTGCGAATAATAGAATAACTAGTTCATGTTTGCACATGCAAGTGTTTTAAAGGATTAAAATAATCGTATGTGGTTGAATACAAAATCGAATTTGAAAATACAGTGAGGAATTTGGAAATAGTTTGGCAATTGTTTGTATCGATATAATTGTGCGAATAATAGAATAACTAGTTCATGTTTGCACATGCAAGTGTTTTAAAGGATTAAAATAATCGTATGCGGTTGAATACTAAATCGAATTTGAAAATACAGTGAGAAATTTGGAAATAGTTTTGCAATTGTTTGTATTGATAGAATTGTGCGAATGATACAATAGTTAGTTCATGTTTGCACATTAAAGTATTTTTAAGGATTATAATAATCATATGTGGCTGAATACGAAACCGAATTTAAAAATACAGTGAAGAATTTGGAAATTATTTGACAATTATTTGTATCGATAGAATTGTGGGAATGATAGAATAACTGGTTCATGTTTGCACTTTTAAAGTGCTTTAGAGGATTAAAATAATCGTATGTGGTTGAATAAAAAATCGAATTTGAAAATACAGTGAAGAATTTGGAAATTATTTGGTAATAATTTGTATCGATATAATTGTGTGAATGATAAAATAACTAGTTCATGTTTGCACATTAAAATGTTTTAAAGGATTAAAATAATCCTATGTGATTGAATAAAAAATCGAATTTGGAAATACAGTGAAGAGTTTGGAAATTATGTGGCAATTTTGTGTAGTGGTAGAATTGTGCGAATGATAGGATAATTGGCTCGAATTTAAATACTAAAGTATTTCAAGGGGTTAAGATTATCGTATATAATTGGATAGTCATTAATCCAAGAGTCAAATTATCTGTGAACATACGTTCCTTCAGGGACTCGTAACACTGCAGTTTTTTATTCTTATCGTAAAAATTATCGTATGACATTTAACGGGCAATTAGAAGATAACGTGTGGCGGTTGTAATTTGGAAATTTGATCCGAGGTAATTGCGGCTCCCAGTGCTCTTGCGCGTTAATGAATAGCAATGATTATCAAACGACACGCGCGTGTATGTCTCGTATATTCTAAGTTCAAAAATTTGCTTATCTGGTTGTACGTAAATAAAACGAAGGTATCGATATTCTGGAATTATCTGATGGTCGTAAAACAGCGGAGGTATGATTTTATCTGAGGTATTTTTATCGACTTTAATAAAAGGTGTGCACCTATTTTCGTAATTCGCTGATTAAAGATTTTAGATTTATCAATTTCCAGACTTCTCAATTTTTGTTCCTTCTCGTTCTACGAATAATTAAATGCCGAGGTAAAATTAAATAATGAAAATGAATATTCTGTCACACGTAAATGAATTTTTTTTTTTTTCATTGCTCGAATATTTCGGAGGTAGAGACCATGAACGTAATTGGAAATTAAACCACGAATGATTATTAATATCGGACGGGTTCACACTCGAATCGAGTGGTACAAATGATATCGGGTGTGGTCAATGTCTATTGGCGGTATTTGTGAACATACGTCGGGAAGTATCATTCAGTTGGCTATTCCATTAAATCTCATATTTCTCATTGAGTGTCCGTATATTAGGGAATGTTTAATAATAAATTGTACAATATTTTCTAATTCCTTATTTTCTCAAATTCTCTATATCTAATTTGCAAATTTTCGAATATTCAAATTTGCAAATTTTCTAGTTTTCTAATTTTCTAATTTACGAATTTACTATTTTCCTAATTTACTAATTTCCTAATTTCCCAATTTACTAATTTACTAATTTACTAATTTCCTAATTTCCCAATTTACTAATTTATTAATTTACTAATTTTCTAATTTCCCAATTTACTAATTTATCAATTTACTAATTTCCTAATTTCCTAATTTTCTAAATTTCAAATTTTTTAATTTTAAAATTTACAGATTTTAAAATATCTGAAAGTACTATATTTCAAATTTTACGTTCTATAAGATACTTTAGTCTCTATGGGATAATTTTTGTGACTCAGTACAAACTTTTTGTAGGTATTTCTGATGTTCCGCTGCTGAGCAGAGAAAATGGTTAATTAGTGTAATAAAGTTTGTTCGGAAAAGTTGTGCAGAGCCTCGATGGCTTCCACTTTGGCAGCGAATGAATAGCATGCGATTATTCCTATGCAATTTCGGCTCTTGTTCGGAAAAACATGAAACCCTTTCAGGTTAACCATCGGAAGTCGTTTCACATCTCATTATTTTCTCGTTTGCTCTCTCCCTCTTTAACACACGAAATTTCATGTTGTCGGAAAAAGTTTCGCGTTCAACATTGTTCGCGAAATCTTTGACACGAAAATTTGCATAACTTCGGCAATTGCTTAATGAAACTGGTATAGAAGACAATGGGACACGACTAGGAGAAAAGTTGCGGATCCTCAGAGAAAGTTTCCTCGCTGGCATCGGGATGGAGTAATTTTCAAATAAGCAAGAACTTTTCTATTCGTCTAAGGGCCCTTTAATTATAAATTATTTTTACCATAAATTTCGTGCTTGTAAGGAAAACTTGCCAGCATTCGTTTAAATTACACATTTTCCCCCTTTTTTAAAATAAAAGCTCCGCTTTCTTCATTTTCTTATGATAAATATGTAAATCGAGTTAAAAAATTTGCAAAGCAATTGAGTTTTGCAAGCCAATTATTGAATAAACTAGAATTTTTTTAAATCGAGACGTACATCGTTTTTCCTAAAAACCACAGAATTTTTCTTTCATACAGAATTTCATGAAAATTATTCAATTTCATTTCCACGAACGAATAGCAAATTTTTCTTCAAAAACATATTTATAAACTGCCTTAAAAATCATAAAGAGGGAATAAATTCGCATGGAATAGCGGGAAAAAATATTTCTCAATTTTCTGAAATTACATCGGTGTTTTTCTCGGATCTAATTATTCAAATTATTCCCAAACTTATAAAAAACAGTCGAATTACATTCGCATAAAATAATCGGGCTATGAGGCTCATCTGTTCGTCTCCGCGACACCAATTTTTAAGCTGACTTGTTCACCCGTGACTGTGTCCTGTGCGGTTAATGGGCCCGGCTTGTATCGCTTTTAAATTTGTTTTTCTCTGAAGGGTTTCGGGAAAACATCAATTACGAAACGGTACGAAGGCAATATCAATGCTCGCCACTGCTTTCTCCGTCCTTTCGGTAATTAAATTTTTAATTAACGAATTTTACGCCCGAGCTCTTAAGTTCGGCCACTTACAAATTCCCTGCGAAAGCAAGTATTTCTTCCCTTTTTCTCTCTCTTATTTCTCCTACTCTTGTACCCTCGATTCCGTTAATTAGAAATTACCAACGCGGCCTTTCCGAATTCTTTTTCTTTTTTTTCTTTGCCCCGTCGAGATTGTCGTTACTAAGTACTCGCTAACTGTCCTGTCCGTTCTCATCGACCAAGTATTCGCAGTCCGCGACGGAATTTGTTACTCGATAACGCTCTCGCGTGCGAGATGAGCACTGGTCCGCGTAAATTACAATAAACCCTCGCAGCTGCCGCTTAACGAACGTGATATTTTTCAGCGGGCTCTGCTCGTCAAGTTCCATCGCCGGGGAACTCCAGAAGCAATCTTGCAAAGTGGTTCTCGCGTTAAATCATCTGCCAAGCGTAATCACGGGGAATTATTTTTTCCCTCTCGTTCATCTCGCGTGGCTTTTAAACGAATCTCTCACCCAGCAACGTGGATTCTTTATTTTTCTTCCGTACTCTTATTATAACTGAGATCCTTAGACCTAGACCAAATTATTTCACGCCTTAGGATCGTTTTCTAAAGCGAACGTGGATCGAACGATTACACTTTTGACATCGAAGTGTCTTACTATTAGAGGAATACTAGAATAATGCTTACGATTTTCACGTCGATGGGAGAACGCACCTAATCGGCTGTAATTGCATGGAATCCTTGGTTACGAGAGACGAAACGCAGTTAGAGAACGCGCGAGACTAGCTGGTCGGTCCGTGGTCCACCTGTTTGATTCTTCTTACACATTTCTTTGGCCACACTTACGAGACATCGCGAGATTAATATTTTACCGTCTTTATCTAGCGTGGTCCTCGACTTGAAAGAGCTGCTCGAGCTCTTCTTCGAGATCTTCCACTGCGAGACGAGCGCCTCGCGAAGCTACCGGCGTACCGAGAGCTTCTCTAATTTCTCGCGACGTTGAAACACAATAAAATCGAGGAGCAAGCACGGCATTACATAGAGGACGGTCTCTAGAGACGGTGTTTTTAATTCCGTCCGGATGCCTGATACTTTTCTGTCATGGTTCCACGGTTTTCCGACATCGTGCGACTGAGTGCCGCTCGAGGAGTTGGAGCACGCGCGCGCGGCTCCGAGCCGTAGCAGCTACTGACTGGCTCTGCGACTGCATCAACACTACCCTCCTGTGAAACGTATCAACCCTCCACTACCCTCTACAACCCCTGCCTCGTTCCCTACTACCCTACCTATCTCTTGCTTCTCCCTCCTAACCGTCATCGTGTTTCACGCCTGCTGTTCCCGGCTGTTCGAAGGCTGTTTCTTTCATTTCCTCACGAGCACCGTTTAAATCGCGCTGCATAATTCTTCCCTGGCAAAACGGGAATGTCTATGGAACGAGATAAAAATGGGGGAATACGGCGAGAGACGATGGTAAATTTTTTTTATTGTTGCGAACTGTTTCGGCAGCACGGAGTCGCGGTCTTGTCGTCGACGTTGCTGCTCTTAATTTTCGAAGAAGTACCTTGATAAATTATTGGCTCTGGATGTTCGCAGCTAATCCTGTGATGGCTGGTACGATTAAGATAGAGATAATGGGGGTAGGGAGAAGAGGGGTCGCGGGGAAAGTGATGAGACTGAGTGGGTCCCTTATTCATTTCTCGAATTGATCTCGTGGAACTCGATGGGCTGGCTCTGATATTGGGATAGGCCAACCAAATTATTTCTTGCAGTAATATTTTTAAATTAGACGGATTGTAGATTATTGGAGATGCAAGGGAATGTTTTTCTAAACACAAAGTGTTACCATTATATGTCTCATATGGAACTAGGAAGAATATATTTCTGTGGTTTTATCTAGGCAATTCTTCCATTCTGTGATCATCAGAGGGAGTGGTGGTTGTGAATAATATTGAGAGTGTTTGATAGTTTCGACGTCTTTTTGTGATGGTGCATGTTTAAATAATTTGGGTCTTTATGCCTATCGTCTTAAGGGTGATTTATTAACCCTTGCTAAGGTTCACCCAAGTGGTGACTAGGTGATAACGAGTGTATAGGAATCAAGGGACGTTGACAATAAGGATATAAACAGTCCTCCACTTAACTTGGGACGTTCGGTCCTGGGGCTGCAATAAATGGTGTATGATTATGAGAGTAAATTAAGCTCGAGTTTTTGAAGATAAAGAGAAGAGGAGTAATTTAGATGATCTTATTCGACGAAAATACTGCAGGTTATTCTTTCTCCGCTTGAAATTATTTTTGCAATATTGCTTATGACCAGTATAAGTTTACGAGGAGACTACAAATTGAAATTAGAAATTTATTTATTTATATATAATTAACGGATAGCCTCATTAGTGTATATTTGTAGATTTAACAAGTTCTATACTGAGGACATTACATATAAAAAGGGTTACACATCAAATACGAATGAAGAAGTGACAGTATAAATTAGTTTAAATATTTAGATAATAGAAATTGAAGATAAACTAAGGAAGGCTATATCATACAGTCATAGTATCTCTCTAACACAGTGATGCTTTAGAAATTAGCCTATGATCAGGATCAAATGTAACCAATCTTGATAACAGACAAATCTTCCAGACAACGTGTCTCTCTGCTCATAGCACAGCATTTCACAACAGTTCATAGTGACCATCCAATTCCTGAGGCACTACTGTACCATGAAATTAACTTTAGTATTTAATTCCGACGCAAAGACGATAAAATATACGATAAAACATGTAATAAGGATTCTCCAAGAACGCGAGTTTTCGTTTCGTTTCAGCTCGAACCCACGTTGTTAGTTGTCTCGAGACTTTTTATTCCTCCAACGGAGCCAACTTCGTTTCACTGTTTCAAAGTTGAACGCAGCGAGGTCTTGTTAAATTCGGGCGTGGAAGTTAACCGGTTCGCTTGCTGACGCTAGAACCAGTTCTCGAAATAGGAGCTATCCGTGAGTACAGAACTGACACGAGGCGTCCAATTATGGGGGCGGGAGGATCGTTTAGCTCTGTCAGGGAAGACGCGCGATTGTTGGGATAGTTGGGAATCTAAGAGCACACGCACGCTACAGCTTTCAGTCGCCGTCGATCTAGAATAATCGAAGTTCTCCGGTTGATCTAATGAAACTTTCCTTTCGACGATGTACCTGGTTTGCTGGCATTAGAGGCAAACTTCTCTCTCGGTTTCGTTACTCCACCCTCTGTCTTACCTACTCGGTTTAATCCTTTTTCCGGTACCTTTATCGGGGAAGAACACGCATCTGCGGCCAATTCCCTATTTTCCTTTCAAATCGACTCTACGTTCTGCCCACTCTGGTCTGGAAATAGGTGGAATTTCGATTCGATTCTCGGTTAGCTGAATTTTCACCGGAAACTTCATCCGGCGAACGTCGATGACGTTCGGTAAAAACTGTATGGGCAGAAGACGTCGATCGAGTTTCCATATTTGAACAACTCTTCGAGTTCCCATGCCTTCTTCCTATTCCTCTTTTTAATACGATTCTGATGTGTTTTTTTAACTCGGAATGACGCAAGCTCTGAGCAGGATTTCGACAGAAAGCTAAAAATTCAAACAGCTAATTTAATAATAGTTTAAATTCATTTTAATTCTGGAATTTTCAATAATTCTAATAGCTAATTTAGCCTATTAAATTTTCATGGTTTTGTTCTTTAAATTTTTTTTGGTCGTTGCCATTCGTGATTAAATCTCACGAGAATAGTGAGGCATGGCGAATTTAATTAGTCTGACTAATCAAGAAATTTCTCCTATTTGTAGGGAAATTTGTCATGTGTTGTCGTGCAATCGGAGTATACAGTGTGATCATCTTCTATATTTCCTGTGACCATTAGCGTGTCTGGATAAGACACACGATTCTACTGAACAATGCAGTGGACGATTAGGTGACACTTGATTAGGCATGGCTGGTCTCGTATCGATTTCGCAATTAATTCAACGAGAGGAAACAAGAACTAAATATGAAATACGCGAATGAACGTATGACCAGTCTCTAAAGTTTCTATCGTTGATGCATAACACACTTCACGAAAGCTGCTCGCACGTGTGCGGCGAAAACTGTTGCAATTTTTACACGCATAGAATATGTTTCATTGAAAATTCTACATCGTCAGTTATATTTTATTTCCGTTTTATTTAGGTTGCCGTTTTCAAAAACTAACACGGATTTATAGATTTTTAACCATATCCTGCAGAGGAATAGATTTTTCCACGTTGGAATTCTTTATATTCCATCCAGGACACAATGGATCAACAAAGTCTATTAATTTTATAAATCTTCGAGTTTATCTTACATGTACGTTACGTCTAATTTTAATTTTAATAAGATAGGGAACATAAATAATATAAATCATATCCAATAAATTGGATTTTAGATTTTTAATGATTGGATTTTAAAGTTTTTAAATAATATACAATCCTTCTCAAATACTCTGTACATAAATTTTATAAATCTTCGAGTTTATCTTACATGTATGTTACATCTCATTTTAATTTTAATAAAATAGGGAACATAAATAATATAAATTATATTCAATAAATTGGATTTTAAAGTTTTTAAATAATATCCAATCCTTCTCAAATGTTCTGTACACAAATTTAAATTAACGTTTAGTGGCAGTTACGAAAATGATTTTTTCACAGACACCCGATACATTCTCTTCGTCCTGTGAAAATTGGACGATTATCACACCGCTCTTTCTCTCTTCTTCCCTCTCTCGTTCATTTTCTCCCTTGATTTAATTGCGCCAGGAATCGGTGCTGCCTTTTACCCTCGACCACGAAAATGTGTTCCCGCATGATGGACGATTAAACGTCGGCTCGATTCACTTTTCGAAATCCTCCTGACAGCCGCGTGACAGTCATACGTACGAACCGTCAGGCTTTTCCGACCAGTCGATGAATTGATTTCACGCTTTTTCTCTTTTTCCCCCCTTTACCCCCACCCTGCTCCTCTCCACTCCATTGTCGATTGCTTCTTTTCCACGTGGCTTTTTTACCCCCCACCCACCTCTCAGTTCGAATTTTTTTCTTTTAATCCAATTTCGAGAGCCTCGCTTTTCCTCCCGACGCTTTCAGTGACCGGGGCAGCACCGTGACGCCGCTCGAAATTTCGAGATCGCGTGGAAAATATCATAACGGTGTCGTTTGGGCATTATATCGCGTGGACGGTATCGATTTGCAACGACATAAAACTGCACTACCGTATATTAAATTCCTCTTGTCGCGAGCGGAAGGAAATTGCCTCGTAGGCAGTTTGACTTCCTGCTTCTTACGAGCAATGAGATAGGATACACGCGAAATTAAAGGTTGCTCCGAGTGAATCCCGAGAATTTCGGGGTGTTCATGGTACATTCGTTACCGGGATTGGGCGTTACTTAGATTCGTGCGAATCTGTACGGGGTGGAAAATTATCGGCCAGCTTGGCGAATTAACGGCGTACACAACATCCTTGCGGCGAGTAGCTGCAACTCCTGCGCATCTGGTTTCCATGAAATTTAGGAAACTGACCACACATTCCTCATCGGCATCCTTCCACTTCTGCTCGCGAATATTGCCTCCCGAGAATGTCTTGTTTAAAAATACCTGTATAGCGGAATAAATAGCACCCTCGGACCTCGCAATTGCTGGAATTTATTTATTTTCTGCATTTGAAAATTTACGTGTAAGCGGCCTCTATCCTTGTCTTGCTTTATCTCGCCGATTTATTTTCCATTGCGACAATATCTCGGGTTTGGGCTGCATTCGTAAAATTCGCTATTGTAAATAAATTTTCGGTACTAACTCTAACTGGGCTTTTGTGTATTCATGTTGTTTGCAAAGTAGCCTTTGTCCAGAAAATAACGTTACACCGTACGGTATTAATATTGCAATGTACATGTCAAAGTTAGCTTTTGTATGCTCTTTCGTACATTATGAAATTAATTTCTGCATATAATTTTTACGCAGCTACTGTATCCTTGCATGTCGTAAATCTGTGGTACAAGTATGCTTCCGATAAAAAAAAGAGGACTTGAAAATCGAGTTACTTTTATCAAATGGTATAAATATTTTGTACGACGAATATGGAGCTTGACTAATTACGTTTAACTGGTCAGTTAAACTGTACTTAAAGTTGAAAACTCTATCGATAAATGGATTTAGTTACTTAAAATTTTTGCTCCCAAGGGAAAACGGAACGCATGTTGTCAGACGCCGCGTCCGAGCAACGTAAATGATATTATACCTTTATAACTTTGTTTACGCAGTTGCTTCTCATAAAAAAGGCTAAAATGTCAAACACGTTATGAATATTTAATACCGATTTCGTGGACCTATAGCCTGAATTATGTTTGCCTACGTGGCAAGAGTTATAAATTAATTACAGTTCCTAACTTTGATCTCGCGCGCTTCAACTAATAATTCCTCTAAATAGCGTGTTTAACTACACAATAAAATCAATCTCAGTATTTACATTAAATATAATTTCATCTCGTTGTTCGTCGCCATACTTTTCCATTTCATTTTTATCTTTGAGATAATTCGTATTGAGATAATTCGATCGGTAACTAAGAAAGTAGCATAAATCATTAAAAATTATATTTAACGATAAAAAATTATTTCATCGTCTATTTATTTATACCATAGCGAAATGAATCGACTAAGACCACTTTTATAGACACTGGAACAGAATTAACCAAAATTTTCCAAACATCGAGGGACAAAGAATAACCTAATTTCCTTAACTATATATACATAAGCCGTTCACTGCACAAGTCGATTAACTCCACTTTTTGAAAAATCTTAAATTTTAGTGTCAAAGCACTTGGCATAATCATAACTTTTTATATTCATAATAACTTTCCCTGATAATTTTAATCTTAAATTTTAGTGTCAAAGCACTTGGCATAATCATAACTTTTTATATTCATAATAACTTTTCCTGATAATTTAGATTAACACCATTAAAGGACAAAAATTTTGTGGCCACTGAATAATAAATAATTTATTTCAGAGGTCACTTTGCTTAACTCCGTACTCTAATGTAAATCGTTGCAATAATGCAACTCAAATGCACTAGCAAGCCATGAATGATAACGGTGAATTTTTTAGTACCGTCTTTTCAGAATTTAAGTAAAATAAAATAAGTTTGAAAAATGTAGATCAACCTTTATTATATCCTAAAGGTAGAACTGTTAAAAGGGAAAGAAGAAGAGACACGATGGGCCTGCTGAAATTCATTCCTCCTGTTAAACATGATTACTATAAAAACTTGAGAACAAATTGAAGTGACGAGTCCTCACATACAGCTGATGAAGAAGACATCATTTATTTTGCCGAAGAAAATTAATCACAAATAATAATATATTATATCAGATCCATTAATATTCATTCTTATGAAAAATCTGTAATAAAAACATCTTATAATTTTCTTTTTCTGTGTTAATGCCGTCTTATCAGAATTTAAGTAAAATTTAGTAAAATTTAAATTTATTACTTTTTTCACTTGCCAAATCGATTAACTCTTCCAGTAACATAAAAATGGTAACATTACTAACGATTACCTTTTGTCTATTTTTTCTTATAAATTTTATATGCCGTTAGATGAAAGTTACATTTGTATTTATGCATTCTGCAATATTTATTTCGATTTAAATTATAAAGGGAATATTAAAAAGCAATATACATTATCTCATTGCATTTCTCCACATTTTGTTTCATGGAGTTAATCAATTTGTGCAGTGAACGGTTCACATATATGTACATACGTTTAGTTGGCAGAATTAGAATTCGGGAACTTCAAATGGCACGTGCAACATTTACAGTCCTCCTTGAGCAAGTTGTATTTGTCAGAATCCGACAAACACCCTCGTCAACCGTGAAACAACGTTTAACCTCGTCGGGGCCGCAGCGCACGCGGTAGGGTGCAGTATAATAAATAAGAAGCCACAGGCAATTATAGCGTATCGCGGTCCGCCGCGATTTACAAGCTAATAGCGACCGTAATAAATACTGCGTAACAATGTTGGCCATCGTGGCTTCCAGTGGGAAAACGCGCGTGAAAGACGGGACGCATTATTTCCAGGATTGCTTCGCGAAGCATCGAAGGGTTGTCACCCTTCGCTTTCTCATCTTTCTCTTTTCTACTATTTTTTTTTCTTCTCATTTGCCCGAAGGAAAGGTAACACACCCCTGGGTATTCGAGAAGCGATCAGTATACCGAGAAAAGCTCGGTATACTTGGCGCTAAGTGTGACCAAACGAATCTCTCATGGCCACTTTGCGGAAAATTTGAAGAAACTCAACGGCTTGGCTCGAGGTCAGTGCCAATTAATCGAGGGGGTATCGATATTCGATGGCTGGTCGATTTTTGCTCCAGAGGGTGGTTGGCTCTCGAACAGGATAAAGGGAAATTAATAGCGCTTCTTGCTGATTTAACCGCGATTTGTCGAAGGGTGTTTAGGTGAATCGTTAGGTCGGGTGTTAATGGATTAAGGGATTAACGGTGACTAAGGGACGAAGTTCGTTGTTCCGAAGTGCAAGTTGTAACTGCATGTAACGTAATCGATCGTTGTAGGAGTATTCTGACGTATTTTTCCTTCGTAATACTTATTTTCCCGCTCCCCGTGGCGGTAGTCACTTTCGCGGAGAGCAATTTTCGCGAAACGACTTTCGCATCGCGCAGCGTAGTTCGTCATAAACGAGACCCCTAATTATTTCCGTCGTTAAATTAATTAATTATCTTCCGCTATTAAGCTGCTACCATAATTATATCGCACTTCATCGTGATGTTTGTCCTACAATATCATTCGCCGAATTCGAGAGCGAAGCTGAAGCCACGCAAATTATTATCGAAAATTGCCAATTTCAGTTCCTTTAAAACCTCGGGAAATAATTAATTGCGTCGTTGTAAAAACGATAAAATGGTCGGTGGTGATGAAAAAATATTTCCAATTCCCGTTTAAAGTCACACGCTTTCCTCTGCTCGAATACAGGATTATTCCACCAAAAATTTGCAATTTTTTAAATCTAATTTCACAGAAATTTATATTTTGTATTTTAGGATCCTATTATCTCATTTACATATGCAACGAATAATTTTGTTAATTCTTCATTAATTCTAACAAATCTAGGAGCTTATATTCGAGCTTGTATGTTAGAAGGAAAGGAAAAATGGTATAACCTGTGGCTTATGCTGGATGCCTGTTGCAACGAGGAATAAAAAGGCGACTGACGTGCGGACAGAAACGCTGTGAGCAATCCTATTCGTCAGAGTGGCCAAGGATCTGTTCGGGACACGTTGAAAATCGGCGTGCATTCTCGTGGCTAGTGGAGAATAGATTACGCGTGTTTTTACGTAGTTACTTAGGAGATTCGCGGGGAACGAGGCGATCTGCCTTCGGAAATTCGTGCCGGAAGCCCTGCGCTTTGCCGATAAATTTTCGCAACAGAGGGTGGAGATAAGGGCGTTGTTAACCAGCCGGACAGCACCGTGTAATCGTGCGTGATTCGTGGAGAAAACTCAGACCTTTTTGTCGGAATCCTTCTCTCATCTAATCTCCCAGCTGATCTAATTCCCCTCCATCGATCAACTCGATCCTTTTCCAGCGAAAAATCGCCCCAGACATTGGCAAATTTTAAACATCGTATAATTTCCGCGCATTTTTAATTTCTCTTCGTTGTTCGTCATTCGATTCGCTGCAAGATCCTGCAGATGACAATGTGCAAGTAGTATCAGATGTCGACGTGTCGCGAATAAATGGAATGCTAATGGCAGTAGTGAAGGTAATCAGCACCTGAAGCATCTCGAGGGTCCTTAAGTAGTCTGAGTGCAGCTATAGTCAGACGAACAGTTATAGATTGCGAGTTATTAAATATGTCTCGGAATTTTATGTTCTGTATTACGTGTACCTCGTTTCAAAGTAATTTTCGTCCCTATCCGTGTATGTACACGTTACATGTTCACAAAGCTTCGATAAAAACTTGGACAAAATGAAACTTATGATAGAACTGAAACAAGTGACGTATAAAGTTAAAATTCTGCGTAATTTTCGTTTTTCGTCACATTGTTATCGTGTTGAAATTTCCCTGGGAAATTACAAATTTTTTCTCCGAATTTTTTTCAGTGAGAGGAAAAATTCGGAGAAATAAAAATACAACCGGTGATAATTATGTCCACCCTTATGACACGGTGTAATAAATTTTTAATGACGCGAGCTTTTTTAGTTCCTCGTCGTCTAATGTATCTTTGCATTCTTCCCGTCGACAGGCAGGCCGAAATGACTGGCAAAAATTTTCGTATTTCCCTTTCGATATTTGCCTCTGGAAGTAGAGACGATCGCGCGAACGCGTCAGAGGAAATTAGGCGTCTCGCGAATAGTAGAATTTCTGAGTCTCGTTCTGTTGTCGGCGCATTTGCCACGGAATTTACTACTCGTTGCCGCGATTTCTATAATCCAGCCAGCACATGGTTATAGTCGTCGGTCTGTCAACCGTGAATACCTAGTAATCGAGTTCCATTCAGCACGTTTCCTGACCCTTCTCGATGCCTCCTCCTAGGCTTCAACGACTCAGCTACTGATTATCCGTCGCGCAGATATATGATTTGCGGCAGTTTACCAGCCATTTTCTTCCGTCAGGCTAACGCGAAACGTCGCGTGAAACGCTTCCGTACAAAGCAAATATTTCCACGCGACCTAGCCGTACCCGAACACGCTGTGTGAATTGTTCCATATAAATCTGTGCCTTTTAAACAACGTAGCAATAAGCACTCGTGTGCACCCGCTCTCAAGCAGCCACGATAAACCTACACTGCCTACAGGCCTGCCTAGTTTATTTCGCATTCGACGGCTGTATTCTCGCTATTGATCATCGGGAAATTCGATACAACGCTTCGTTCACCCCGCAATTCCTTACCAGCGAATATTTACCCCCCTCGCGTGTCAAAGGTGCCGATATTAATTGCGTTTCACGGAACAGTTATTCATTCGTCACGGTTATTCCTATTCCAATGTTATCCACGTTGCGAGCCGTTGAACGACGAGCGAGCGTGTGATTATAGATAACGAACGGTCACGAGCGTTCTACCCTTTCTCAGAACATTTTTTCAGAAAATTTTCTAACGAACCTGGAATTCTCTGAAGATCCACGAGACAGAGGACGAAAATTAGTAGGATATGATAAAAACAAATGCAAAATTGTCATATGGAATAGGAAGATCGTACATAGGTCTACGTTTTAAGGGATGAAGCTAGTACCATTGTCAGACATTTTCAATATCCGGCTACAATTCTGGATACTTTTGTGGTGGCATCATTCTCACACTTAATAATAAATGGTTCTTCCTGTTTGAAGGAAGGCCTCGGTAAAAACCCTCCATTTCCTACATATATACAATTTTCTAATGGTATCCCCATCTAAGACAGGGTCTTATGAGTCCACTAGCAGGCCCAGGACGAAACGCATCCCTTCCTTTTCCTTTCGACCCTTCTTTCCTTTTCGACCACCACCGCATCGAGAATACCTGTGACCAATCGACAATAACCATCTCCCACATTTTCAGCAAGAAAATTGGTCGCTAGCTTCTGTAGGAGAATTGTTCCCCACCCCTGTCGATTTCGCGTTCATGCGAAATTCGAGAGCAGAACCAGGTCGCGATGGGATTTCCGTTTTAAAATTTGAGAATCTAATTTCATCGCCGCGAGGATTTGACCGCGCTAGATACTACTACCCCTTTCATCCCTTAGCTCGAGGTACCTTCCAATGTTCCTTGATTTTTCCTGGTATTTGGACGTGCGAATCTCTACGAGAATAAAAGCTAGGTGTTTCTCAGCCGAGAAAATTTTCGGGCAAGGGATGTTCCGGTATCGAGTGGAAACCTACGGGGGTTAGACTGACTGCGAGAAATCGGTTGCCTAGATCTTCACTGAAACTTGCACTGTTTCCTAGTAGGAACTGGGGATTGCTTTCGTTGATCTGTTAAATCTCACGGAAATCACTATCGATCTCGTGTATGCACTTTTCTCTTCTACTCACTGCGAAGGGAAGACTAAGACAGTCAAATTTGTGTCGCAAGTTGCACGATAGTCTTATGCAATTTCATTCGAAAAAACAAATAGGAAATTTATCGTGGAATGGAGGTTATTGAGGAAATTCAGGCTGGGATTTGTTAAATTGTGGCTCTCGTCGCGTTCGATAATTGAGAGTGTATTATGATGCACCGAATTGCATTGCAATTTATATTTATTTCATTGAAATTATATTCCCTTTATTTCGGGATATAAAATCGTGTACACGTATACGTGTGAAATTATAACGACTGTTTATGGAGTGCCCCGCTAAAGTATCTTGCAATAATATTAAAGTTATTTTAAATTTCGTATGTTAAAATATGCACATTATAATAACAAAGTTGCATATGCACAAATATCCTGCAACGAAATGCAGAATATTTTATATTCTGTACATTGTGATACAATTGTAGATGTAGAATGCTATGCATAGGGTGTTCTATTTAATGATAAGCATCGAAATATTTTCCCTATTTTAAGTAACATTATTTTTTGGCCAATTTAACGTAAAAAGAATTGTATTTATGATTTCAAAATTATAGCATTTCCTTTAATCCTTTATCCTTTATCTCTCCAACAATAATAATCAGTGTATCATCCAAAAAGGAAGGAAGCTTATTTTATTTTATATGCTATACGTTGTGATACATACAATTGTAAATATAGAATGCTATGTACAGGGTGTCCTATTTAATGATAAGCATCGAAATATTTTCTCTACTTTAAGTAACATTATTTTTTGGCCAATTTAACGTAAAAAGAATTGTATTTATGATTTCAAAATTATAGCATTTCTTTTAATCCGTTATCCTTTTTCTCTCTAATGATAATAATCACTGTATTATTCAGAAAGGGAGGAAGTTTATTTGGTGTACATATTGTGACGCTTTTACATGTTAGGATGCACGTCAACTGGTACAGTACCTTCACACAAACAGCACTGTATTACGACCGGTATATTGCTAGCTCGTTACAACCACTTGATGGAGCCTTCCTCTCGGTACACTTGACTGGACGATAAAAATTCAGGAGAAAGTTAACCGGGCTTAATGAGTAGAGAAGGGTTGGCCAAGACGGACATAAAGAACTTGTATCCTGTAGCTAGCAACGAGAATTCGGTCCCCAGAACCCCTCGTTGGCCGGGAGCTTATTAAGGAAAGCGTTCGCTTCTTACCCACGATACCCTAAGTGAATATTATCCTTTACAACAACCAGAGGCCAGCTATATTTACACGATAAGGCAAGTTTACGGGGTAATTTTCTTCGTGAACGGGCCACAAACTCGCGAGTAATTGCACCCTTCCTCCCTTCTCTCTGAACCCATCCCTCTTTCGTCCTTTCCTAACTTCTTCGATTGTTCGCGACGAGTGTATACCGTTTTCTTCAAACACGAGTACACTCATCGTGCAGAATAAAAATTCCATTGTACTATTTAAAATACCATTTAGACGTAGCAAGAAACGTATCTATAAATTTAGTACATTTTATAATGATTATTATAGTTTATTCGCAAGTCAGTCAAATCTTAAATTCGGTAAATAAAATTGGTAAATTTTTAAAAGGTAAAAATACGAATTTTCCTAAAGAAGACGAATTTCCTCAAAATTCGTCACTTCGTTTTAAATTATTTCAATTTTACTGCATAATATAATTACTTTGCTTTCGTCGAATATATTCCTGGCCTCTTAGAAACAATTGAATACACAGCTACGCGCTTTGAAAGTCGAATAAAACGTTCTTAAAAATCGAAAATAAAAGAGGAAAATAGGAAAATGGAGGAAATAAAGGTCCACACGAGTGACACTTCTTGATCACCGGAAAAGCTTGGCGCCATCGTTTAAAGTTACCGAAAGTTTCGTTCGCGAATGGTGGACGTTTAATCGGCCATCTTGTTGAATGGACAAGCGTGCCGTTTCTTATCTCTAATTACCATAACTGAACCGAGCTTCGAGGCGAGCAGTGATTTTGATCTTCCTATGTTAAGAATTAATTCGACGCGAATAGACGGGCTTTCAGAAACATTGAAAAAGTTGTTTCGTCGCGGACCATGAGAACGCCGCGAGCGGAACTGCATTATTCAAAGCGGAAAGGGGCTCGGGCCGTGAGAGTACGCGTGGTGCAATTTCAACGGAGCTGAATTTCGAACGATCGAGGCTGATCGAAAGCTGTATTATTACACGCTCGTACCTTATGTCGTGAGCTATCGAAGCGGGGAAAAATCGTTACGTTGCATGTTTCACGCGTGTTTTTCTTCGCGGTATATCGCCTCGAGACGGTGCTTTTTTGCCGGTCAAGGTTTCACGGAACGATATAATAAATGCCGCGATGGTGGATTTAAGGAACGCGAAAAGTTCAAGACGATCGCTCGTCGATACGGAGCTGGAAGCTCGAATTCTTTCGGGAAGGTAATTCGTGTAATTATTGCGAATAATTTTTCAATATTTCGGATTGAATTTTTCTTTCGAAAGTTCGTCTGATAATTTGTGGAATTGTCAATATTAGTTTTGCAATATTCCTGATTAAATTTTCGTTTTGAAGTTCGCCCGATAATTCGTGGAATTGTTGATATTAATTTCTCAATATTCCTGATTGTATTTTTGCTTCGAAAGCTCGTTTGATAATTCGTGGAATTGTTGATATTAATTTTTCAATATTCCTGATTGTACTTTTGCTTCGAAAGCTCGTTTGATAATTCGTGGAATTGTCAATATTAGTTTTGCAATATTCCTGATTAAATTTTCGTTTTGAAAGTTCGCCCGATAATTCGTGGAATTGTTGATATTAATTTCTCAATATTCCTGATTGCATTTTTGTTTCAAAAGCTCGTCCGATAATTCCTGTAATTGTCGATATTAATTTTTCAGTATTCCTGATTGTATTTTTGTTTCGAAAGCTTGTCCGATAATTCATGGAATTATTGATATTAATTTTTCAACGTTTCTAATTGAATTTTTGTTTCAAAAGCTCGTCTGCTTATTCGTTGAAATGTTGATATTAATTTTCCAATGTTTCTAATTGAATTTTGTTTCAAAAGCTCGTCTGATAATTCGTGCAATTATTGGTATTAATTTGCGAATATCCTCGGTTGAATTTTCATTCCAAAAATTTACTAGATAATTCGTGCAATCGTTGGTATTAATTCGTGATATCCTTGGTTGAATTTTTGTCGCAATTTTTTCATGTTTTGTAGATTTTTTTTAAGGTAAATGGAGAAGAAGTGTCTGAGATAGTGTTGCTCAACCTTCTTTAAGTCGTGACCCCTTTTTGCGATAGTCAGATAATCTGCGACCTCCTTTCATATCCTTTATAAAGTGAAGGAAAGCAATTAATAATACATTTTCAGAATCCAATTTGAATCTGGTGCTTAATTGATTTAATAGTCGATACAGTAGTTACATTTGTTCTTGGTTTTACAAGTATTAATTTACTTCTTTCCATTCATAGAACATTAATGTTAGAACCGTTCTTAAAATACCAGAATATCGAAACCTTTCGCGATGAGGTTTTCCATGGTTATTATTGCGCTTAAAAATGACTGCAACTTTCAATGAATCATTTTGCAATTTCCTTCGAGGTCCTGTGTTACAGATTGGGAATCCAATTTTTATGAGATCGTTCTTTCTCCGTAGACTCTGAATATGTGCGAATTATCTCGAAACAAGTTTCCATTCTTTACACGTTCACTATCTTTGTACGCACTGAGAAAATTTCTTTCGAAGAATTATAAAATATGAGATAAAAAAATTTTATAATCCCTTGAAATATTTTTTCAAATAAAACCTGTCAGTACGAAAATCTGCACAGTGCATAAACGTGGTCCTTGCAAAAATTAACGTTAATATACGTACAGGTTGAATGAAAAAACCCTGTTATTAAAATAATTATCATAATCCGAAATAATTTTTTCATCAATCTCTAATAGGAGGCAAAATTACCAAAAAAAGAGTTGCATTGCAATAGATTATAAATTAGCTTCAATGATTAGCGAACCTATATCCCATAAATACCAAAAGTCAATAGAACTTGCAGAAAAATACAAAAAGACAGTGAAAAAGTCGATACAAATTAAAATAAAAATGGAAACATCAATGAAATAATAAATATATTAAAATTAATAGATCATAAATTAGCTTCGATAATTTGCGAACCTATATTCGATAAATATCAAATTCGACAGAATTCGCAGAAGAATACAAAAAGACAATAAAAAAATAGATACAAATTAAAATAAAAATGGAAACATGAATAAAATAATAAATAATATATTAAAATTAAAAATTGCACGTGGGGATAACATTTTCCACTGTGATAAATAAGAAATTTCCTTTTTCTTTTTTATTTTCTATAAACTCTACTTTTAATTCAAACCTGTTCATCAATTTTCACCGTACATGGTATATGTATATGTTCACAACGCGAAGTAGCGTGATCTATTATTCATTCCACCGATCAGGAAACGTATGATTAGCGCGAGTTCAATAAAATTGCGAACACAAGCACTTGGCAAGGGTGCAAAAATTTCGCGAATCACGGTCTTCCTTCCCTTACCTCCCTCCGTTTTTTAGTCCAGTCCAATAAAACGAGTTTAGCGATACACGGCCGAGGTTTCAGTGAATAACGGCCCTGTGTATATAGTCGATTTCGTTGGCACAAAGGGAGTATGCTTGCGTTTGATGTTCATCTATATAGACCGCGGGCTGCGTTTAAATATTCCGCTGTCGAGGGACCATTGATCCCCATGCGATTCTCCAACCATTTTATGGATAATGTATATAAATCGAATATATCCAGCTGGTCAACACTCCATGTACACTTTCACGTGTTCCCCATATCCTCTTTCCTCCCTGCTCCTCTCTCTCTTTTTAAACAATTTTTTTTTCACAATTTGAGGAACGAAAAATTTAATCGGACGATATGAAATCGGAAACCATACACGCGGGAAGCGTGTTACCGGTTTAAAACATGGGATTTTCCAGTTAGCGAAAACACCGTTAATGTAATATTTCTTCTCTCATTTTTCCACGTTGGAAACCATTACTTTTAATTCGCTTTTGGTTAAACCATACGATTTTTTTTTTAATTTTCGTTGATTTTTCTCTACTTTTTTGTTTGTTTTTATCTTGGTTAGCAACTACACGATGCTCTCTTGTATCGAAATGTCTCTCGTTTCGCTGCCACATTGACCGACCGGTGTCAGCTTCGAGCGTTGACGACAAATATTGTCTTTGTTAATATTTCTCCCAACGTCCGTTCCCCGAGGCGCGCTTCATTTTACGAACTCGCACCTGATGTTTGTAAATATAAACCGGCCTCTTCGCTTTTCGCCCGTGGAATCGTCTAAATTCGTTAATTTTCTAACCTTTTTCGCTTCATAAATACAAAGTATACGGTGGTTCTTATATCATTTGCACGAGTGGCTGGTGGGTCGGGTCAAGTGTCGACGATTCAACGATGGATCGTCAGACGAGTGACGGTTCTCTGCTAGCTGAGTGCTTCCCGTCCGTTTATGGAATATTTCGAGCGTCGTTCACGTGCTAATGAGCGTTAACGGGGAATATCACGCTGCTCTGTCTCGTTCTTTGATATTCCTCCATTTGATCTTAATTAACGATGGACCGTCGTCGAAATAGAGCTTCGCGACTGTGTCGCGTTATATAAAAATTCTGGCTTGTGTCTTGATTCGTAATTTGTCTCGTATTATACGGTCGCGGTGGGAAATTATTTCGTATTCCGTGAAATTTCTATGGAAATTTGCCACGAATGTACAATTTGCATACACTGCGTGGATGTAAATGAAAAGAATATCATTTTCTCGCGGGAAACGGGGAAAAATCTTTCAAGAGTGTAAAAAATCGAGAGCCCTCGGGAATTTAGCAACTAAGTTCGTTAGTTTACACCCTCTCAAAGGGTTTTTAATTCGTTAGTAAACGTGTGTCCAAGGACAAAATAACTAAATTCGAAACGAGTGTACCGGATTTAAATTGCGACGTGCTCGACTCCGAGATAGCGCTATTAGATCAATTACAGTCGAATAATATTGTAGGATGGCAGAAACTGGTCTCGAGACATCGAAAATTGACGAAAGAACAGGAACACCATAACACAGACTCAAAACTCGTAAACTGATTTAACTTAGGAAAAGAATATCAAGATAACGAAATGAAAACGCACAAAGACGCACTCTTTTTTAAGAGTTTGGAATTCTCTTTTCAGCACCAAACAATTCAGGCTTGTGCTGGTCACAATCGATTTCTAAGGACTCTGTTTTGGTCGTCAAGGACCACGCTTTTATGCTTTTCTTAACCTACGCTTCACCTCCTCGTAGGGACCACGCAACTTAATTTTGTTAATTAAAATAACTTTTCCATTTGTTTCTAGAAAATATCGATCGGTTTATAATTTGTTTTTGTTGGCAATAGCCAATTCGCAGTTTCTTTGGAAGTGGTATCCTATAATATCGTGGAAGATTTTTTGATTGGAGATTCTATATTCTTTGAGCTGAAAGCTCGTTCGATTCGGGATCCGAATTCTTTCGAATTCCCAGACCAAATCGACAGCTCGATGCTTATTTCATACTCTGCCCAGTGCTCTGTGCTGCAAAGGGAATTCCTAAAATACCTCTAGAGAATATTTTACCAAAATCTCCACCAATAATTTATCGCCCGCGATACGCTATCGATGAATTTTTGGTCAAACCAAGTTAGAAGTGGTGAAGGAAGAAAAATAACAGAGAAGTAGGTTTTCCAGAAACGTGAAAATACTTCAGAATCGTGTCACGAATATATCTACTTAGAGTGGACGAAAAATTTGTGATTTTCTCCCCTTTGTTCTTTTTAATCCCTTTTATAACTGTAAATTGAATTTTCGCGTCTAGCATTGACATCGTATTCAATGTTTGAATACAACGAATATTATTTTTTCAATAGAATTTTTTGAAAGCTCGCGGTGTTGCTTCGATTTGACCATTATTCCGCACTTGACCTGATCGTTTCATGATATAATGGAGGTTTGAAATTGCATGTTCCGAACTAAATCGTGACAAATTGTCGCGTCTATTACTCGCAATAGCGTTATCTTCTTGCATTTGCGTGCGCAGCTTGCGCCAGAAATTCGCGTTTCCAGCTGGAAATTAATTCAAATTTAAGACCGTACCCGGTTACGCATGAGTAATACATTTGCGCTCGCGATATTCGCGTGTGAAAGTGTCGTGAAAATGAAATTTGTAATCGAGTGCACGCTTTTGCCCGTATCGACTGGATATTACATGCTAACCATTAAAATTGTTGCTTGTTTCTTCGCGCAACTTTTTTCGTTCGTTTATCGAAAAGAAAATAACTCTTTTAATTTGCACGGATAATTAGGGAAATATTTATCCCCTTGTTATTTAATCGCGAAATAACGTGCGTCGAAGAATTATTTCGTTTTAATTAGTCGCGATATATGAATTTCATTAGCGATCCAGTTATAAAAGCTTCCAAAATTCGCGAATATTTTGCACGCGTTCTTAATATATTCAGCATAATTAAGGGGCTCTTTGAAATTTTCCTGTTTTAGCATTTTTGTAATTCGCTGTTATTGTTTCGTTCTATAGTAACAACGAAATTTATGTAATACAAAGTTTATGAGCTTTTCATCAATATAGTGATTTGCGAATCGAAAGGTTTGCAATTTTGTAAAAGATAATTATCAGTACCTTCTTCTAAAACGCTGCTAAATTTTAGTTACTATTTTAAGAAATTATAAGAATTATGGAAATTTTAAAAAATTAAATTTTAGTTATACATTGTTAGTCTAGACGAGTTGGATTTATAATTACATATGACATGTGACATAATATTACATAAGATTACATATGACATAGAAGATCGTTAATCGATTTTCGAAAATTTTTCTCGTCCTCGGCGCGAATTGAGAAATTCAAGGAACCCTGAAGAAACTGTTTCGGTATTAGTTTCAGTGATTCGTTCGCGTTTGTTTCAAAGAATGGCGGTACACTTTACGAAATAGCGAATATTCCTGCTCGCCTAGAAATAGATGACGGAAAGTTAATTGGCGTAGGTAGAGAGTTCCGGACATCGATATTAGCTATTCCCAATTCCACCCTGTTAATGCTAATTAACTGCGTATAGCTCGGGAAGTACTGGCATAATTGCATTACCACGGCGGTGCCGTAACCACGCTGTAATTCGACGTGTAATTAGAAAACACAGAAGGTTAGAATGGGAGACAGCGTATTGTCTGGCTTTTGTGCACCCTTATTAATATTCACCGAGATACGGAACCATGAAAATGAAAAAATTACCGAGTTTCAAATATTTTTAGCACGTTCGTTTGTTGGTAGAACTCGGGAACCAGGTCAGAAAGTTGCGTCGTAACGTCCAGTTGTGGCGAGGCTGGTATTGTACCAAATCCTTCATAATTTTAACTCCATAACGTCATTAGCTCCAACCTTTCGCAATTTAACGTAATTCATGTTCGATGAAAATTTCATTAGATCGGCGGAAAACAAATGGACAACTGGTAGTTCGCATTTTTCAATCGCAATTTACATTCTCCCCGTGTCTCGACGGTTCGTTAACAAAGTAAATTAGTATCTGTCACCTTTTGTTGATCGAAATTATTATCCGCGATGGAAGTCTCGTAAAACTTCAGTTTCGGAAAAATTACGTGATTGAAACAGTACGAGCTTCCTATATTTATTTCTCGATAATAAAAACGAAGGATATCATTAACTTCATTTGGCTCATTAACGAAACATTTGTAACAGACGTATTTAAATATCGAGATAAGAAAATTTTGGTTTCTATGAAATTGCAGATTTCTTCATTTACTATCCAAAAACGAAGGAAAAATTCTTTATTTCATAGATTTGAAACGAATTATTAAATTATTAAATGAATTAATTTAAATCATTGGCTTCATTTGGCTCTTTAACGAAATATTTTAACAGACGCGTTAAAATATCGAGATAAGGAAATTTTGATTCCTATGAAATTGCAAACTTCTTTATTTACTATTCAAAAACGAAGGAAAAATTTTCTATTTCACAGATTTTTAAACGAATTAAATTATTAGCGAATTATCAAATTATTAAATGAATTAAATTAAACCATTAGCTTCATTTGGCTCATTAACGAAATATTTGTAACAGACGCGTTAAAATATCGAGATAAGGAAATTTTGATTCCTATGAAATTGCAAATTCTTCATTTACTATCCAAAAACGAAGGAAAAATTTTCTATTTCGTAGATATTTAAACGAATTAAATTAATTTTTACCATCTTTCATTGCTAGGAACGATCACTAGCCACGCGAGTCTTAAAAAATTGAAACGTGAGAATTTCAATTTGGAGAAAACTCCGAACTCGAAATAATGCAGTTCTTGCGTTCTCAAAAATAGGAATAAAAGGGGGAAAAATAGTACATTTCGCAACGTTTCCATGACACCGCGTTGTTGCAATTTTCCATGCACCAAATTCTTCGGCTAATTTGTTCCGCGCTGACCATAAAAGCCCTTTTTTCCCCGCGCGTAAAGCACGCGATTTTCATAAAGCACTCTTCCCTCCTTTCCACCGCTTTTTATTTTATTTTCGGCGCGTGTTGTTTAAACGCGCCGCGATATCGCGGCCAAATAAGAGAATATGGTAATCGTTATTGCATTTACGCTGGTGGGTAATGTATATCTCCGATGTAAAAGCTGTTTATACGCGGGAACGTTGCGCGTCAACGGAGATGTTGCCAAAAAGGGGAAGAAAGAATAGAGATGGAAGGCGAGAGTGGAATAATAACACTTCCACGTTCGGTCCAGAAGATATTCGCGTGCACATGTTTTAAGTGTTAGCCATAAAAATATTAATAAAACCTGTAACTGTCTTGAATACCAACGAGATTGCGTCAGCAACTGTAACTGGGCCATGAATGTAAAGGAATTTAAATATAAAAAATTCTAACGTTACAACTAGCTTCGTTGAGGTATTAAGCACACGAGATGGTTAATTGGACGCAAGTAGTAAGAAACGATATTGCTCGGACGCCGCGCGTCCCAGGAATAAATGGCATACTAACCGTGCTTATCAAATTTCTGCATGTGACATTAGCGTGTTTCATGCTGCTTTTTAATTAATTAATCTCGTAAAACAGCGTTCGCATGATTGCTTAACTTCCACTGTCTTTAATTTTGAATTTCTATCACTTATTATAGTACACGAAAATTTCGTTGCTGGTTTGCGTTAGGTTATTGTTTATGGTGTTTAATGTGTTCGATAAATTTGTTTTATCGCGTGGTTCCCGATGTTAATGCGAATTTCGATTTATTCGTGTGCGATATTGAAGAGATTATGGTTATCGATGTAAGCTACCAGGAGATATTTATCGTTGGAAGCTCTGTTCCTGAAAGATGAATTTCGAGGCGCGAAGTTATCGACCAGAGCTTGCAGAATGCCACGGCATTACCGACACGAGATATTTGAGCTTTCAAGATACGGTAGAAATCTCTTCGAAAGCTCTGTATCGACTCGCCATTGTTACCTGCAGGGGATTCTTGTTCTGCATGGCAGCCTTGACGAATGAGTTTCGTGTGAGATAACATCACGAGTCGAGAAAGGAAATTACCTTGTCGATATTCAGTATAATACAATTTTTAATCATGCAATCGTTAAAAATTGACTGTTATTCCATTAAATTTTTTAATATTAAAATTATCACACACAAAATCTCCTAAAATCCAATTCGAATTCTGAACACACACATTCCACGTAACAAATCACTCAAATAAAACTTTGAAATATTACAATCACTATGAATTGACCCCCCCGCTCCCAAAAAAAATCGGATTCAAATTTCCACCATGTGCACTTGACGTAACAAGTCACTTTCGTAAATTTACCACGCTATAGCAACGATAAAAATGCAGTCAAAGTCTTAGTGGATCTCAACCCCTGAATGAATAAAAATTGAAGAACAAACGTTTTCCTCGACACCCCCGATATTCCAGGATTAAATTCACTCTCGGAATTTCATATTGATATTTACATCCACGTAGATCAACACCGGAGAGACATCTCTCGAGCTCTCCGTCGCGATCGAGTGGCACCATAACCACGTTCTCGACACCCTTCTCACGTTTCGCTGTTTTCGTATTCGCACCGCGCGGGAACCGTCGGTGTTGGTATCGAAATCATCACCTTGTCGATTGTGTACAACGCTTGTCGATTCTCCAGGTGTTCTCGTGGCGGGGTCACGACGTGATCCCGCGGAAATACATGAATAATGGCAGCGCCGAGAGTAAATTCGCTTTCACCGTACTGTTGGCTCTCGGGATAGAGTTAAACCTGGAATTTCGCAACTTGCGTCGATGAGAGGATCGTGGAAGAAAGTATGGAAGATCGAGGAGGGATCGAAGAATCCTTCTTCGAGTTTATTCGCCTAGTTAGGATCGTTTCGAACTTTCGTCTTTGTGCTTGAGCGAGCTTCTGACGGATCGAGCTTCCTCGACGCAACGGTGTAATAGGTACAGACAAAGCGTATTATGACGGTTGTATCGGGAAAAATGTTTTCATTACTGCGAAATATCACGGTAAGCGTTTCTCCGATGTTCGTCATCAGAATTTCAACGTCACGGTTTATGGCGTTCGGTTACAGCCGTAATAAACCCGCTTCCGTTGCCGTTTTAAGGGACTTTACAGAACTACGTGTCGTTCCCCGTTTTAATTCTTTCCTCGTATCTTATTACTGGGCTTCTGTAATTTTATATGAGTAGTTTAAGTGGGTTCTCGTAGGGAAGAAGATGTAGTTTATTATTCCTCGACGCTTATAGAGGTCGTTGCTATGAAATTCTGATCACACCTTTGATCTCTTTTACCTCTTAAATTTGCTTCATTCCGTGTCCTCTTAAGGGGACATACATTTATATAGACTGTTCCACGAGAGTATTCTTAAATATTCTTAAATAAATTTAACACGAATGTGAGGGGGTTAATAGGATTATTTAATCAATTTTTTAAGCGGTATTCTATTGAGCTATTCTCTAGATCCTGAAGACACTTGTAATTTAATTATCCATACAGAATCACCATTTTTGGTATTCAAGACGTTCCACAAATTTGGGAATAAATTATTTTACGAATTATACGAATGGTATGTGAAGGGATGTCGTGAGTATTATAGAATAAGGGTACAATTTCATGTTAATATAAGCTTTATTACGCGAGGGGGACTGGTATCCCATTTAGCTATTCTTTAGATCTCGAAGACACTTGTAATTTAATTATCTATACAAAATCCATTCCATTTTTTGATATTCAAGACGTTTGACAAATTTATAAATAAATTATTTTACGAATAATAGTACGTGAAATGATATCGTGGATATTAAAGAATGAAGGCACTATTTTGTGTTAATACAAGCTTTATTACGCGAGGGGAGCTGATATTCCACTGAGCTATTCTTTAGACCCTGAAGACACTTGTAATTTAATTATCCATACAAAATTACCAGTTTTGATATTCAAGACGTTTGACAAATTTAGGAATAAATTATTTTACGAATAATGGTATGTGAAATGATATCGTGGATATTAAAGAATGAAGGCACTATTTCGTGTTAATACAAGCTTTATTACGCGAAGGGAGCTGATATTCCACTCAGCTATTCTTTAAATCCTGAAGACAATTGTAATTTAAATATCCATACAGAATCACCATTTTTGATATTCAAGACGTTTCACAAATTTGGGAATAAATTATTTTACGAATTATACGAATGGTATGTGAAGGGATGTCGTAGGTATTATATAATGAGGGTACAATTTCGTGTTAATACAAGCTTTATTACGCGAGGGGGGCTGGTATAGAGGGCACAGTGTCTGTCTTCGAAAAGCTTTGTGTTCGAAAAGCACCGCACTCTAGTCGTGAACCAACTATTTTTCCAGGGCCTAGCCTAAACGTTCACATGTTTGCGAGTTATGGGGCGTTGGCCCGTACTAGGCCCCCATCCACTCTAGGAGTGGAAACAATATTTAGACTTTCCTTTTTCTTTCTATCGACGGATGCGTTCCTACATATGTATCAATAATATATAAAAATCGAGTGGCAAACAACTGGACTAAAATTGTAGAAATGAAATCGTACAAATTGTCTAACTTTATGGCATACTTTAGCTAGTTATTTGACAGTTGTTTGGGATCTTGATTTTTCCAAATTTCCATCTTACTTCCTCGAATCAAAGAGCAGTGATTCCCATTTCTTTTTATTCTAGTCGAACTGATCTCTTTTCGCTTAAACATGGAAATAAGTATCATACTTTCGAACGACATTTGGCGTTTCGCGTTGCAGGAAGTGGTCCTAATTACCCATTTCCGCACTGGCAAACGACGTCGCGGTGTAATGCATGTCTATCGCGAGTACAAACTGTCTCGCAGTAAACTGGCACTGCAATGGCTCCGCGTTTACGATATCCTTCTCGGGGAAATTGAATTCTAAAGGGCTTATAGCTCGGAATCAACGCAGAATGGAATCCTGTCACGCGTTACTCATTTTTTACGATTTGCGGGAAATTCAAAAAAATTGGAATGCAGCTCTCGGGGAATCCATTAAAACCGGGGCTTACGTAAGTTTCGGGGTCATTTATACTCCGGGATTAAAATTCTCGCTGATCTTCGAGTGAATAGGGATGCTAGCTCATAGTCGTAGTGCATTTCCGCGCAGCGCATGCTGCTTTAAATGCAGATGCATTAAACCAGGAGTAATCGTGTTTAATAGACATTTAAGTGTATGTTAACAATCTCCGAAGCGAAATTTCGCGAGAGTAGCTGACGATATGGTGCACGATGGTTTGAGCTCAAATAATTTTATTACCGTGCAAATGGTCTCGTGTCAAGTGTTCGGAATATGGAAGAAATATGGTTGAAAACGCACGAAACGAAGTGGAGTATATATTCCTTAAAAAATGAAAAATTAAAGCAAGAACGCTTTGATTCCATTGTTTATGGAATTATTTCATAATTTTTTGATCTTTGATTCCATTATTTTTGGTACCAATTACTTTGGATTAAAAGAACAAAGGAAAAATTTGTTGATTCCATTGCTTGTTGAATTTTCCATTCATTTGTATATTTATTTAATAATAGATTGAAAGATAGGTGCTTTGTGGAATTTCAGACACCAGAGTCTCTGTATTAAAGGAATTAAAGGAAAAATATTTTAATTTCATTTTATCTTCCTGTTTATTTCAAATCTGAATTACCTGATATTCCAAGTACCAATTATTCTGGATTAAAAGGACAGAGGAAAAATTTTTTGATTCCATTGTTTGTTGAATTTGCCATTCATTTGTATATTTATTTAATAATAGATTAAAAGGTAGGTGCTTTGTGGAATTTCAGACACCAGAGTCTCTCTATTAAAGGAATTAAAGGAAAAATATTTTAATTCCATTTTATCTTTCTGTTTATTTCAAACCTGATTTACCTGAAGTTCTAGATACCAATTGCTTTGAATTAAAAGAACAAAGGAAAAATATTTTTATTTCATTGTTTGTTGAATTTTCCATTCATTTGTATACTTATTCGATGATAAATTAAAAGGAAGGTGCTTTGTGGAATTTCAGACACCAGAGTCTCTCTGTTAAAGGAATAAAAGGAAAAATATTTTGATTCCATTTTATTTTCCTGTTTATTTCCTTCATAATCGAGAAATAATTTCTCACGAAATTCCAAATACCAATTGCTCCCGATTAAAAGTATAAAAGGAAAAATTTGCTAATTCCGTTGAATTCTAGTTTCGTTGAATTTCCTGTACGTTCAAGGAATTTATCTCGTGGATAAATCGGAAAGCAATTCTTTAGTGGAATTCCAGCCATCAACGACTCTCGAATAAGGCGAATAATCTATGTTTCTTTGGAAACTTTTCCAACTAAAAATTTATGGTTTAAAATTAAGGTAACCAAAGGTTGGTCCCATTTCTCACGAAAGTTTTCGAGTCCTTCAATTAAAATATTACGAGCTAACAATTCATTAAATCATTTATTCGAATCTCTCGTGAAATTACAAGCATACTGAGTGGGAATCCGCGTAGGTGCTTTATTTAGGAGGAGGAAACGTGAATATTCGGCATTTTAATCCACGCGGGGGCTTACCCGTATT